>NW_026614830.1:0-2500 GCF_030052815.1 Hevea brasiliensis | reverse complement strand
TGGTACTAGGCTTATCAGCGACGTGGAGCAACACCTAGAATGGTACACGATCAAGTAGTGTCACGTAATGGTGCCATTCCAAATGCGTGCTAGTGGCTGGTGGTCTTGGACTCCTGCTAAACATTCAGCTAGTGGTGGCACTGCGTCTTGCATAGCTAGAATTTGTGATATGAAAATCATTTCCAGATCTGCCATGTTGCATGAAACATTGAGGAAGAAGCAGCGGGGATGGGTGAAGGACGCTTGCTTTGCAACAGCCGGCAATGGCCACCATGACTGCCAACAGAAGATGCCGACGTCGTCTGAATCTATGCCAACGTTATATGGGTGTCCTGCAAATCACGGTTCTTCAATGGAAGGAGGAGGAAGAAAATAGCATATCCCATTGCCTATGTTTTTTAAAGAAATTACAAGTTATGCCATTAACATAAACTTCCAATGATTTTCAATCAATGCCACTTGACTTTCTCTTTTGACTATTTAATTAAAAAATTACATATTTGAAATTTAAATCTAATTTAATTAGGACATGAATTAATTTGTTTGATTCAATTAAAATTATAATTTTAAATCCTAATTGAATTAGAACTTGAATTAAATTGTTAATTCAAGTAATTTTTAATTCTAGCCAAAATTGAGATTTAAATTAAAGTCTTTAATTAATTCTAGAAATATTGTTTTTTTGGAATTAATCAAAGGTGGCATGTAAATTATTTGTTATTAGAATTAAATTATTTAATTCTATATTAATTTTAGAAATTAGTTTCTAAAATTAATTAAAGAGCAATTGGAGAAATAATTAATTGAATTAAATTGTTTAATTCAATATTAATTTTAGAAATTAGTTTCTAAAATTAATTGAGGGCAATTGAAAAATAAATTATTAAATTAAATTATTTAATTCAATATTTAATTTTGGAAAAAATGTTTCTAAAATTAAAAATGGTAAACAATGGGGCAAATAAATTAATTTGATGAAATCAATTAAAATTAGTTTTAATTGTCGTCATTAAAATTAATTGTAGTAATTTCAAAATTATTTTGGAATCAATGTTCCTATGATTAAGAAATAGAATTGAAAGTGTTTAATTCATTTATATTTTGGAAAAAGGAGTTTCTAAAATTATATGAGGTAAACTAAAATTAATATTAGTAAATTTAATTAAAATTTAATTTAATTATATGGAGTTATTTTTATGTAAATAATTATGCATATAAGACATATATATGTGTATGTGTGTCTTACAAAATATTTCAATATTAGATATTGAATATATTGTTGATAAATCTTGAATTTGCATAATTTAATATTATAGTTCATTACATAATTAATTATGTTAACCTTATTGTACGTTAGAATTTTAGATGATGATTGTGAATATAGTAAACTTTTGATTCTAAGTCTAATGAGGAATAAGTGCTAGCATAATTAATTATTGCATAGAATATTTAAGTATATGAATTTAGAATATATTGCATTTGTCCTTAACCGAGTTCTATCCAAATCAGTTACAATAACTCCATATGAGCATGGGCTACTAGAAAACCTGACTTAAGTGTTTTTTTGGAAACCTTAGGGTGTGTTATTTTTTATTCACCATCCTTCTCACAAATATGGAAAATTAGATCCAAGAGTAAGGAAATGTATATTTATAAGATACTTAAAACAGTCAAAAAGACATGTATTTATAAGTTAACAAGATAGTGATAAGGTAACTGAATTTGAATAATGAGATATGACATTCTTAAAAAATGATTTTTCTTGACAAGGAAAAATAGGTCAAGATCTATCTTTATATAAAATTGTGGACCAGACCCCTTCCGCTACAACCTCAAATGGATTCTTTTCCAAGTGAGAGTATTTCAACTAACAATGAAACAAGTTTCAATTGCTATAAAAATACAATATGTAATGAATCTATATAATATTGCTGGTCCCAATGGGAGTAACATAAACATTGACAAGTCAATTTATCAATCTCAATTACGATAATCAAGTCATTGACATGTTTTTTGTCATCATTTTGATATCAAAGGGAAAACATTTATAGTTACTCCACAAGGTAATGATTCAGTTCTTATAATGTCAAATTTTTTTATTCGTTCAGGAGAAGCAAAAATTCAGAGTCAGTTCTCATTATTTGAAAATTCGAATCAAAGGAAAATTGAGTATTCTCAATTTTTTATTACCTCTTACCGCTTTGCCTTGAAAATCATTCACTTAATATTTTGTATAAATTTAAGGATTAGAAAAAAAAAAGGTTGTGAGAAATTAAAAATTAATGATATATTAGTTGAAAATATAAATAATTAGGTATTTAAAAGTAAAAAATATGAGAATTGAAAAAAAAAATCAAGAATGAGAGAAAACAATTTCTAAAAGAATTTTTTTTATAAAAATATTTTCCGTTATTTGATTAGAATATTAATTTAATGTTTTTATTTATGTCACATATGCATAATTATTTTCACATTTTAATAAGATTATTAAAATTTTAAA
>NW_026614828.1:0-104961 GCF_030052815.1 Hevea brasiliensis | reverse complement strand
ATTATAAGCTACCCCACCATTTTCAGATGTTCTAGACACGTTCCAATTGTCAGATTTGGCATAGGTAAACTCGAACTCTACATTACTCAATTTTTGCCTTGTACTGGATTAGAATAAAATTTATAAAATATTTGTGGATGACAAGAAAATTATTATTCCTATTGCAATAGCCTTATAATATTGTTAAGGACCGCGGCGTAGGTTTATAGAAATTTTAAAGTTAGTTTGGATAGTTTTTGAAAAATATTAGTTTTGAAATCTTATAATTGAGTTATCTGATGTTGTGATTATTGCTTGGTTTGGAGGGCCCATGAGGAGCTATATAATGATAACGAGATATGGGTTGAGTTTAGAAGTGTTATTTGAACCATTTTGCAAGTTGGGTAAGTCATAGTATAAGGGAGACTCTGCTGGATTTTCAGCATAACTTAGGGTGTCTTTGGTCTTTTCTGAACTTGTATTGAGTCAAATATATTAAATAATTGCAATGAAATTGTCAGGTGAGCCGGGAAAGCCTTCCTCCTCCGCCCAGCCATCGCAGTGACCTCGGTTCAAGTTTGTGAGTAAAATTGTCATACCCTACCCCTTCGTAAGGCATAACATGATCCCGTAGTATACCTAATGACTGCCTAACTTCGTCTACTGATAACCCATTAAATACACTACAAGGGATTTTAAAACTTTTCTTACTTCTTTTTATAGTGGTGAGCACTATTGACAGATGTTAAAAATTTTCTTTTATTAAAGTGAAACCAAATAATACATTTGAAGAATTAATAATTTCTGTAAAAATTTTGGCAAAGTGCCATCTGTATTTTGAATAAAACAGTTCTTCAAAAACCTGTAAAAAGAACTTCCAATATTTTGTTCAATCCCCAAACTCCAATATCCAACTAACACAATAAGTTTATCAACATTTGTCAACTCAAATCCACAATAATTTTCCAGCGTTTTCAAAAGCTGAGATAAAAGAAATACATCACAATATTTGCAAGCCAAAATAATTTACAAATTTAGTTTACAACTTTAATGTACAATTTTAATTTACAATTGCTCAAACCAAGAACAATATATATATACAGTGAACATACATTAAAGTACAAAATACAAAATATGGTATACTCAATATACCCAGTGAACTCTCAAATTGTAGTACAAGCAGCCTAATCTGCTGTCCTGTTAGTCTGTCTACCTACGACAGCAATGAAAAGCTATCGCTGAGTAAAATTTGCTCAGTGGTGCACAATAACAATTTGAAATGCAATATATAAAACTTTTATTGATAATTTACAAATCAAATAATTCACAATTCCATTTCACAATTTACAAAGTTCATATAACACAATTTTGATCAAATAACTGAATAACACAGTATTGCCAATCAATAACACAATTTAGGCCATGACACAAATTTTCCGAACATGCCGTGTGTACATCATGACAAGGCACACTCACCCCACTAATCGAAGTTAATGAGGGAGGAAGCTAACTAGATAATGAGAACTCATCCACACTCACCTCAGGCTGACAAGTCAAAGAGGGAGGAATATAATCACACTCACCCCATAAATGGAGGAGGAACATAGTAATATTGTCATGCCAAGTGTGAATCAAAATAATTCCAAATCACAATATTTAAATATTTCATACAAATCACAAATCATATTTTATCTCAAAATTTCCATTTGCAAAGTAGGCAACACAATAATTTCCAAATAAAATTCCCAAGGTTAAAACAATAAAAAATTATTCATAACTCAATTCTCCAAATAAATTCACCCCATAAATGGAGGAGGAACATAGTAATATTGTCATGCCAAGTGTGAATCAAAACAATTCCAAATCACAATATTTAAATATTTCATACAAATCACAAATCATATTTTATCTCAAAATTTCCATTTGCAAAGTAGGCAACACAATAATTTCCAAATAAAATTCCCAAGGTTAAAACAATAAAAAATTATTCATAACTCAATTCTCCAAATAAATTTTCTGGTAAAAGCAGTGAATATAAAAAGTATTGTGCATAGACACAATTTAAAACTATAATGTTCAATTAAATTTTTAAATAGAAAATGAGAAATCAAAATTATTGTGCACAAACCTCTGATATATGCCTTTTGGCCGTGACTCAGTATTCCTTATGCTTCTCAATATCCTTTCAACTGAAATACACAATTTAAAGTGTTTCAGTACTCAATGAATTTATTTCTAATAATAAAATCCAATATTTAAATTTTCTTGGCACTATTTCCTTTAATTCATTTCATTAGTCAACCTATAATGTTGACTCTTGATGCACTCTAATTGAGTTAATTCTAATGTTACTAATATGTCACATTTTATAGCCCTTTAGTGTTGGTATATGTTACAAATTTCATTTCCAAGTGTATTGCATTTTATTGCAATTTGTCGGATTTCGGTATAATAATTTGACCTAGCCGGATGACCTAGTTCCCTCGATTTTCGAGTTCCGATCCAAACTACAAACTTGTAGGTCTATGTCTTATTGCACGCGGGGCAAAATTTCAGGTCATTCTGAGTTGTGCAGACCAAGTTATGGTCAATTTACCAATGCTGGACATAATGCACCAAAATGGTAGGCTTAGGTCATTTTTAGGTCATTTTCACTTCGGCCAGTTTTGGTACCTGAACTTGTGCAAGCTATTTGGCTTGGTTCTGGCCATTTCTGGGCTTTTTTGTCCTCATAAGAATTGTATATCTATGTCTAAACTATTCATGGTAAAAATTTCAGGTCATTTGGACCTGTTTTGAGTAAGTTATGGTCAAAACACTAACTGCTGCTCAAATGGTCAATTTTCAGGCTTTCAAGTCACTAATCCGGATTTGGTCATTTTTCAAGTCACCTTCTAGTTAGAATTTAGGTAACATTTCTATATGAAAGTTGGCCTATTTGGTGTCTAGTTTCATCCTCCATTGGCCTCATACCAATTGGGTTCACAGTTTGGCACTTATGACCTAATTTATGTACTGCCATCAATACATAACCTGCACAAAAAACTTACACTTCCAATTTGATATTCCTTCTCCTCCTCATTACTTCAATATTCAATCAATGGCACTTCCATATATATATATATATATATATATATATATATATATATTGTACACAATTCCAGCAAGCATATTGGGCAGAAAACTCAAGTGCTCAATGCACACAATTCACCATTCAAGCTCAACATTCACTTCCACCAAAATTCAACATATCTCAATATCAATATTACACATACACTTCAATATACTCATACTTCAATATCACTTACACATGCTGTCCATAATTTAACACTATCATATTTCATTAATAAACTTCATATTCACACACAAATTCATGATATTATAGGCTGCCAAACATGGTAGTTTGTCAAAGCATCAAGGTCCCATTTCAAACCCTTAATTCAAGCACTAACATGCACATACTTAGATATTAACCTACTATAACTTTTATTTGAGTTAATCAACCTTAATTCCTATCTAATACATATAAGAATAAGTTATTAACCCTGCATTTCCATGGCTGCCAAAATTAAGGTTCACCAATACTCATCATTTCCTCAATTTTTTTTAGCAATTCAACTTACCCAAAGCTCAACACAAGGATTATTGAAAGAAAATGGAAAGATTAAGCACTAACCTCAACTTGAGCTTGACAAATCTTTGAAATTTCCTCTCCTTTTTACTGCCTATAGATTGCCCATGGTGTAAGGATCATTTTTCATAAAGGTAGCTTGAAGAAATAATGGCTTGATCATGGAGAACTTGAGCTCATGCATGAAACGACCATGGTGAATTTGGGAGGATTTCATTTCGGCCATGGATGAAAGCTTGAAGCAAATGAGATGGTTTAGTGGAACAATCTGTCCCAATTACTTATATAGGTGGCTCAAGATGAGAGTTAGTGGAGCACTTAGAAATAATTTAATGGTTATTTATTTAAAGTTTTCAATTTTTACAATTTGGCCACCACACTTTTACTATTTACATAATGTATCTCCTTTTAATTTTTCATGACATTTTCAAAGTGTAATATCATTTATTTTTAATGGACATTTAGGTCAAAAGGCAACTCGGGATGTCAAAGGACCACAATACCCCTATTGGGTTGCATTCCCGATTTTTCTGTACTACCGAGTTTTGTCGTTTTCTCGATTTCTCATTTTTCTTTGTACTAATTACTTAATTTTTCTTTGACATTTCTAATGTCATTTATATTTAGATGTTTATTTAAGTCTTAAAAATATTTTTCAGGGTTCCCCGTAGTCCAGGGCTAGTCAACGGTCCACGCCGCAACTTCCTGGTGCGGTCACCCATCGCTATGGTTTTTTGCTCGTTTAACTTGGTTACATTTCATTACTATTATTTTTCTTTTATCTTTCTTGTATTTTCCTTTCTTGTATTTCATTATTTTATCTCTCCTCACTAACATTTAAATATAATTCCAAGCATCCTAGCTGTCCGGACAGACATTGTCACCGGAACAAGAGAACGCACTACCGAACATAGGGGTGTTACAATTCTCCCCCTCTTAAAATAAATTTTGTCTGCAAAATTTTACCCAATAACCATCTTACAATATTCACATGTTTATTTCATCCTTTTTATATGATCGTATAATCTTCTTTCCTCTGAATTTGTGTAAAACTTTTAACAATCTAAAACTTTTAACGATCTAATATAACATTTACTTTGTTTATATAGCACTAATCTTTTCTTACTATCGTTCCGTCTAATATTTCGATTCATGTTCTCTTTTTTAATAACCATTATGGTCATATTAGAATTACTTATCTAATCATGGGTCCTTTGACCATTCTAGTCAACAACCTTACTCACATTCATAACATTTCTTTGTTATATCTGAACCAACTGTTCAAATTTTTACTTCTGCAACTCTTTTTATCTATTAATATTCTATAGCTTACTTCCTTTTGTACTAAACTATAACATTTTCATATTCTAACTTTTGAGTTTTAAATCCCTAAGTAGGATTTCCAAACTCATTTCCAACCATAAAATTTGTCCTGGCATAGCTATACCAATACAAATGCCATTGGCAACTATTCTCATCTTGGTGTACTATCGGGTAGTACGTAGCTCTACACAATAATCTCAAGTCAGTACTGTAATCTGCAGCTTATAGTATAAACATCAAAAACATTGTATAGTTACTACGATACATCCCAATAGATCAAACTTTCCTATCTTTTATCCTTTTCGAATTCACTCATATCCAAAACTTATTCTGATTATAATATCCACTAATAATTACTAACTGTAACATCTTTGCCCTTATCTAGAGCAAGTCTATTACCACAACTTACTTTTACGTCCTCTTGCCTTACATTAAGTAGGCTTGCCGTTTAGCTTTATAATTTATGGTGTGTTAGAAAATACTTTTCTCCGATAAACTCTTCCAAAACTAATTTCACTTATTATCACAATCCTTATCTTAAAGGACTAATCACTAATGCTTCAAAATTTATTCCCCTGTAAAGGAATAATAATAGAACATATAGTTCTAACACTAACATAAAAGTATGCAGACCCCAGGTCAAACAATACATATATATATCTTAGTTACTAATTGAGGAAGTACCAGCAACAATGTCAAAAGTCTCAGCCTCTTCTCTCTGTCTCATTGCATTGACTCTGACCGGAGCACTGCCTTGCTCTGACTGATTCACTGTGCCTTGGTTGCTGGATGGACTACCTCTACCCCTGCCTCTACCTCTGCTAGGTGGTTGTGAACCTCTGGTGATAGGATTCTGAACTGACCCTTCAGCAGTAGTAGGAGGTGGCCCAACTCTACAGGCACTGGTGCAGTCCTTGGCAAAGTGTCCTGTACCTCCATAGTTATAACAGGCTCCTATGGCCTTGTAGCATACCCCACCATGATTTCTACCATAAGTTTCACATTGGCGGGGAGGGTAGGAACTTCTAGTTGTTTGACGACTGGACCTTGGTGGTCTCTGCCCTGATGATCCACCTCTGTTATATCCCTAAGCTCGGGGCTCCTCAAATTCTTTTCTCTTCCACAAATTACTGCTCGAACTCTGACCCATAGGTTTCTCCCTCTTCTCTATTTCACACTGCCCTTTGTGGGGGTTAGGTTTGTATTTAGGCTTGGGCTGACAGATTATCAGCCATTTGTTGAAAGAAAGTGGCCATTTGCTGGGCCATTTGTGCAGTAATTTGTACCGGTAAAACTGGTACAGTTGGGCCTTCGACACTTTGCGGAGCTGGGGCCTCAACTTGTATTTCTGCTATCATAGACTGTTCTATTATCTCATTTTTCTCTTCCATATCTTTTCACGGGATTTTTTATTTTCTATACAACCAACACAAGGAGATTTCCTCCTGTTAGTGCATATTTATAATGTAATGTACTGTATGTATCAAACAATGACATTGAGCAGTTGTACTATGAAGAAAGAATATTTAAATTACAGGTCAAAACAGAATTTAAAAACCAAGCTCTGATAGCACTAAAACATGTCACACCCTACCCCTCCGTAAGGCATAACATGATCCAGTAGTATACCTAATGAATTACCAATTTCATCTACTGATAACCCATTAAATACACTACAAGGGATTTTAAAACATTTCTTACTTCTTTTTATAGTGGTGAGCACTATTGACAGGTGTTAAAAATTTTCTTTTACTAAAGTGAAACCAAATAATACATTTGAAGAATTAATAATTTCTGTAAAAATTTTGACAGAGTGCCATCTGTATTTTGAATAAAACAGTTCTTCAAAAACCTGTAAAAAGCAATTCCAATATTTTGTTCAATCCCCAAACTCCAATATCCAACCAACACAATAAGTTTCTCAACATTTGTCAACTCAAATCCATAATAATTTTCCAGTGTTTTCAAAAGCTGAGATAAAAGAAATATATCACAATATTTGAAAGCCAAAATAATTTACAAATTTAGTTTACAACTTTAATGTACAATTTTAATTTATAACTACTCAAACTAAGAACAATAAATACATACATTACAGCATAAAATACAAAATATGGTATACTCAATATACCCGGTGAACTCTCAAATTGTAGTATAAGCAGCCATGTCTGCTGTCCTGTCAGTCTGTCTACCTGTGATAGCAATGAAAAGCTATCGCTGAGTAAAATTTACTCAGTAGTGCGCAATAACAATTTGAAATGTGATATATAAAACTTTTATTGACAATTTACAAATCAAATAATTCACAATTCTATTTCACAATTTACAAAGTTCATATAACACGATTTTGATCAAATAACTGAATAACACAGTATTGCCAATCAATAACACAATTTAGGCCATGACACAAATTTTCAGAACATGTCATGTGTACATCACGACAAGGCACACTCACCCCACTAATCCAAATCAATGAGGGAGGAAGCTAGCTAGATAATGAGAACTCATCCACACTCACCTCAGACTGACAAGTCAAATAGGGAGGAATATAATCACACTCACCCCATAAATGGAGGAGGAACATAGTAATATTGTCATGCCAAGTGTGAATCAAAACAATTCCAAATCACAATATTTAAATATTTCATACAAACCACAAATCATATTTTATCTCAAAATTTCCATTTGCAAAGTAGGCAACATAATAATTTCCAAATAAAATTCCCAAGGTTAAAACAATAAAAAATTATTCATAACTCAATTCTCCAAATAAATTTTCTGGTAAAAGCAGTGAATATAAAAAGTATTGTGCACAGACACAATTTAAAACTATAATGTTCAATTAAATTTTTAAGTAGAAAATGAGAAATCAAAATTATTGTGCACAAACCTCTGATATATGCCTCTTGGCCCTGATTCAGTGCTCCTTATGCTTCTTAATATCCATTTCAACTAAAACACACAATTTAAAGTGTTTCAGTACTCAATGAATTTATTTCTAACAATAAAATCTAATATTTAAATTTTCTTAGTACTATTCCCTTTAATTCATTTCATTAGTCAACCTATAATGTTGACCCTTGATGCACTCTAATTGAGTCAATTCTAATGTTACTAATATGTCACATTTTATAGCCCTTTAGTGTTGGTATATGTTACCAATTTCATTTCCAAGTGTATTGCATTTTATTGCAATTTGCCGAATTTCGGTATACTAATTTGACCTAGCCGGATGACTTAGTTCCCTCAGTTTTTGGGTTCCGGTCCAAACTACAAACTTGTAGGTCTATGTCTTATTGCACGCGAGGCAAAATTTCAGGTCATTCTGAGTTGTGTAGACCAAGTTATGGTCAATTTACCAATGCTAGACAGAATGCACCAAAATGGTAGGCTTAGGTCATTTTTAGGTCATTTTCACTTCGGCCAGTTTTGGTACATGGACTTGTGCAAGCTATTTGGCTTGGTTCTAGCCATTTTTGAGCTTTGGTGTCTTCATAAGAATTGTAGATCTATGTCTAAATATTCATGGTAAAAATTTTAGGTCATTTGGATCTGTTTTGAGTAAGTTATGGTAAAAAAACTAACTGCTGTTCAAATGGTCAATTTTCAAGCTTTCAAGTCACTAATTCGGATTTGGTTATTTTTCAAGTCACCTTCTAGGCAGAATTTAGGTAACATTTCTACATGAAAGTTGGCCTATTTGGTGTCTAGTTTCACCCTCCATTGGCCTCATACCAATTGGGTTCACAGGTTGGCACTTATGACCTAATTTAGGTACTGCCATCAATACACAACCTGCACAAAACACTTACACTTCCAATTTGATATTCCTTCTCCTCCTCATTACTTCAATATTCAATCAATGGCTCTTCCATATATATATATATATTGTACACAATTCTAGCAAGCATATTGGGCAAAAAACTCAAGTGCTCAATGCACACAATTCACCATTCAAGCTCAACATTGACTTCCACCAAAATTCAACATATCTCAATATCAATATTACACATACACTTTAATATACTCATGCTTCAATATCACTTACACATGCTGCCCACAATTTAACACTATCATATTTCATTAATAAACTTCATATTCACACACAAATTCATGATATTATAGGCTGCCAAACATGGCAGTTTTCCAAAGCATCAAGGTCCCATTTCAAACCCTTAATTGAAGCGCTAACATGCACATACTTGGACATTAACCTACTAAAACTTTTATTTGAGTTAATCATCCTTAATTCCCATCAAATACATATAAGAATAAGTCACTAACCCTGCATTTCCATGGCTGCCAAAATTAAGGTTCACCAATACTCATCATTTCCTCAATTTTTCTTAGCAATTCAACTTACCCATAGCTCAACACAATGATTATTGAAGGAAAATGGAAAGATTAAGCACTAACCTCAACTTGAGCTTAACAAATCCTTGAAATTTCCTCTCCTTTTTGCTGTCTATAGGTTGCCCATGGTGTAAGGATCATTTTTCATGAAGGAAGCTTGAAGAAATAATGGCTTGATCATGAAGAACTTGAGCTCATGCATGAAACGACCATGGTGAATTTGGGAGGATTTCATTTCGGCCATGGATGAAAGCTTGAAGAAAATGAGATGGTTTAGTAGAACAATCTGTCCCAATTACTTATATAGGTGGCTCAAGATGAGAGTTAGTGGAGCACTAAGAAATAATTTAATGGTTATTTATTTAAAGTTTTCAATTTTTGCAATTTGGCCACCACACTTTTACTATTTACATAATGTATCTCCTTTTAATTTTTCATGACATTTTCAAAGTGTAATATTATTTATTTTTAATGGACATTTAGGTCAAAAGGCAACTCGGGATGTCAAATGACCACAATGCCCCTATTCGGATTACATTCCCGATTTTTCGGTACTACCGAGTTTTGTCGTTTTCTCGATTTCTCGTTTTTCTTTGTACTAATTATTTAATTTTTCTTTGTACTAATTACTTAATTTTTCTTTGACATTTCTAATGTCATTTATATTTCAATAGATGTTTATTTAAGTCTTAAAAATATTTTCTGGGGTTCCCCGCGGTCCAGGGCTAGTCAACGGTCCACGCCGCAACTTCCCGGTGCGGTCACCCATCGCTACGGTTTTTGGCTTGTTTAACTTGATTACATTTCATTACTATTATATTTCCTTTATTTTTCTTGCATTTTCCTTTCTTGTATTTCATTATTTTATGTCTCCTCACTAACATTTAAATATAATTCCAAGCATCCTAGCTGTCTGGACAGACATTGTCACCAGAACAGTAGAACGCACTACCGAACATAAGGGTGTTGAGTTTTCCCTCTCTGGTTGGAGAGGTGTGTTGCCAGTTGAGGATGTATCGGTTGAGCATTCATAAATGCTAACTAGCCTTGCGTTTCCCTTTAGCCTTTGGTTATTGGGATGTATTGACTTTGCCGTGGTGTACAACCTGGCATTGATTTAAAATTTTGTGTCATGCTCTGAACTATGTGAATATTATCAATACCCTTAAATTGTGCATATTTTGATAAAAAAATGTGATTGTGTAACACCCTTATGTTTGGTAGTGCGTTCTACAGTTCCAATGACCAGTGTTGTCCGGACAGCTAGGATGCCTAGAACTACACTTAGATTTAGATGTAAAGACATAAAATAATGAAATACAAGAAAAGAAAATACAAGAAAAACAAAGGAAAAATAATAGCAATGAAATGTAACCAAGTTAAACGAGCCGAGAACCCTAGCGATGGGTGACCAAACAGGGAAGTTGCGGTGTGGACCATTGACTAGCCCTGGACCGCGGGGAACCCTGGAAAATATTTTAGACATAATTAAAGACCTATTAAAGTATAAATATCATTAGAAATATCAAAGAAAAATTAATTAATTAGTACAAAGAAAAAACGGAAAATCGAGAAAATGACAAAGCTCGGTGTTATCGAAAAATTGGGAATGTAACCCGAACAGGGGCATTGTGGTCATTTGACACTCGAGTTGTCTTTTAACCTAAATGTTCATTAAAAATAAATGATATTACACTTGGAAAATGTCGTGAAAAATTAAATTGGTGGTACATAAATTAAATAGCAAAAGATAGAAGTTAAATGTGGGAATATGAAAACTTTAGAATAAATAAACATTAAATCTTTACTTAGTGCTCCACTCACTCCACTTAAGTGGACCACTACACATATTATGGTTGAAATAACTTCATCTTCTTCAACCTTGCCAAGACTAGCCAAAACCAAGAAGAAAGAAAACCTCCATGGCCGCATTTTACAAGCTTCATTCTTCCATGATCCAAGCCAATTTTCTTCCATTATCCTTCACTAAAGTTGTTCTACACAACTTGGGTAGTAGATAGGCAGCAAGAAAATCAAGTTTTGGTGAGGTTTTGAAGAGTTTCAAAAGTGGTAAGTATGTATTCAATTCCTCATTATACTCAGCCAAATGGTCACTAATTGACCATTAGAACTTTCATTCACCAACACATGAGCAAAACCCTAAGTTTGCTTTAAACCCCAACTTCCATAATCACAATTCATACTACACATGCAAATTTAAATTACTTTTCATATCTAGCACCTCTCCTAACTTAAAATTCAAGTTTAAATCTCATTAAACACACCACTTCCACCATATACCTAGGTTGGCAGAAATTCCTCCCATGCATATATACCCAATTTTATCAAATCTTCTTGCTATTTTCCATGCTTAGAAACCAAATCCAAGAATTAATCAAGAAAATAATGGAGAATAAGCACTAACCTTTTGTTACCAATTCGTCTTCTTACTAAATCTTCAATTTCCTTGCTCCCTTTTGCTTCTAATCACACTAGCTAGGTTAAATAATAAGTTTTAATGCAAGTAACTATGGGAAATATGGTCAAATTTAGAGGGAAATGGAGCTTAGTTGAATTGACAATGGTGGAGGTGCAAGAGAGAGATTACTGGGTTGAAGAAGATAGTAGATTGTTTCCTTCAGTTTTTCTACCCATTTTATGCTTTTAATTAAGTTTATAGATAGGTGTCACAATATGATTGGGTGGGGGTATTTTAATGATATTATGTGATGTCATAATTCCAAATTTCCTTCATTTTCTTTTCTTTTCTTTTCTACTCATTTTTAATTCAATTTTTAACAATATTTATTCACATTTTATATTATAATAATTATTTACTTAACTGGACAAGTCGATCAAAAATCATCTTTGAAGACGAAATGACCAAAATGCCCTCCATTTGGCTTATTGAGCCAAAATCGTCTGTACCGATCGAAAAGTTTTTCTAATCCTTTTCTTAGCATTCTAATGCCATAGAAACCTCAATGACTCTTCTCTGGAGTCCCAAAAATTATTTCATGAATTTTCTCCCGGGTTTAGAGCTTCTAGCTGTAAAGACCGCAACTTCCCACTGGGTTACCCATCGCTAGGGCACCGGCTCATTTAACTTGGTTGTATTTTATTTCTAAAATTTTTCCTAAATTTTTTTTATTATTATTTGAGTTATTTATGACTCTTTACTCTAGTCTAAATGGTTTTCCAAACATTCTAGCTGTCCAGATCGACACCGGTCACCGAAACGGTAGAATGTACAAAATTGTCATAGTGAGGGTGTTACAACTCTTTCCCTCTAATTTAAATTTTGTCCTCGAAATTTACTGGGTGTAAATAGTCGTGGAGCTGTTACTTTCTTATTTCTTCACCTTACCAGAGAAAACAGATCTACATTAGTATCACCTCGAGTCATATGAATGCAATGCATGTTACGCACACTATCGCTTTCTATCTATTTATGCCTAGGAAAGCCTAAACCATGCTCTGATACCAATAATTGTAACACCCCTCACCCGACTACAGTGTAGCCGAGCAAGGCATGCTACATTCGGTGTCGGAGCACCCTATCTTATCTTATTTTATTCCTTTAATCATTTTCAAGTTATTATCTTTTAATATCAATTATTTTTTAACAGAGAAACTAACAGAGTTTCTCCCATTTTATTATCGTTTGACGTGTTTTACTATTCACCAGTTTAAAATTTTCAATAATATTTTAAAATAAAAATCTTATCATTTCATGCATCATCTATATATTTCAATTCCGTATTCAGATCTATACAATTTCATTCATATCCATTTCCATATATTCCCATTTATGGTTAACTCATATATGAAAATTTTCAATCTTCATTAATTTACATGATTTACAGACTAATTACATAAATTCATAATTTACATGATCTACAAATTAATTATAATTCCATAATCTATATTTTAACATACAATTCATAGTTTACATTACAAATAATAACTAATTATAATGTACAAAATGCATAATATGACCTATATGGGCCCTATCTACATGCACTACTGAGGAGGTGACAACCTTGAATACTTTGCAGATCAGAACTCTAAAATCCCGGTTTAATATCCACTGGACTTTATCTTCAGTACCTGCACGAGGAAACAAATCCATCGCGCTAAGCATTGCTGCTTAGTGGTGCAATAATATAACAAGAAAATAATATACAATAAAAAAAAAGAAATGGATCAAAATTTGGATACTCTGGAATTTAATCTAATTTCATATAATACTTCTAGTATTAATTATCCTTTGTTCTAATTTATTCCTCTTTAGAAGCGCTCAATTCTTTCATAATAATTAAAATTTAATATCGTTCCAATTCATTTCAATTCTTTCTGCTAAATAACTAATCTAATTTATTTTAAATATTCTTACTCATTTATCTAATTGCTAATATTTTCAGTTGCTAATATTCTTAACTTATTTCAATAAATTTCACTACCCAAGTAACATATGACAGGCTGACTAAACTGGATAACGGGTCGTTGGCATTGGACATCACGGTGCCTTGGGCCGTCATGCCATGGGATTCAAAACGTCAACCACGTATGCAGTCAGTATGGCCTAAGAGCCATGATAACATATTAGTATGGCTAACAGCCATGATAACATATAATCGGGCATGAAAGCTGAGTGCGAGCATAAAGCCACGAATACAGGCATGAAGCCTTATGCAGTACTGCTAAAATAATACCGTATTCGCTTGTCAATCTATCCAATCTGACACACGTGTCTAGGCAATACATGGGCACATAATTTCATTATTTATTAAATATTTCAAGTATAATTTATAGTATTTTAATTTTTATTCATAGCAAAAGCATAAATACCTAAATCTCATTCCTACACAATTTATGCAATTCATCATACCATCCATGATGATTTCAATTCACATCAATTAATTTTTTTATGTACCATTTGTACATCGAAATATTTTTCTCCTCTCAGGAGGAGAACTAATGTCAAATTCATACATCCTTATGATTCTTTTATTTATTACAATAAGTATATGTATTATCAGTCACAATTTTTCCTAAAGGCCTCCATGTGGGTTATCCCCTTATGTCCTAGAGCCACTCAAATTCAAGGATTAAAATTCACTAACTACATTATATATTATCATTCATAATGTTTTCTCTAATTTATTTTACTTTTTCTCATGTCCTTGGGTTTACTATTCACACATTACTATTCACCTAAATTGTTGACTTTTTTTATACATAATATGTATATAAATGTTTGATACATAATTATGCCACATTTTACGTTCTAAAGTTGTTGGCATTGATTGCCAATACCATTTCAAATCTTATTTTATGTTATTCAAAATTTTCAGATTTCATGCCTTAAGTTTACTATTCCATTGGTCATTGTTACAGTAGAATTTTGATAAAAACTTTCTTCATGAAAGTTGTTCCTTTATGTGTCTTCTTTAATTCTCTTTTTGAATCACTCCAATTGGAGTTTTGTAGCTAAAGTTATGGCCATTTTACTATAACTGGCCGGATTGACCTGTACCCAAAATTTATGGGCAATTTGGTTCTGCCAGATTTGGCATCTTGACTTTGGTGGATAATTCCATTAAATTCTGGTCAAAATTTGAAATTATGTTCTTCATGAAAGTTGTTCTAAATTGTCTAATCTTTCCATTGAAATAAATTTCAGGTCATTTGAACATTTCTACACTGAGTTATGACCATTTGAACAAATATTGTTCATTTGGTCAATTTCCAGGACTAGCAGGTTGGTTACCCAGATTTGGTCAATTTTTAAGGTATCCTAAGTTTGTTTTCTGGGCAAGGTTTCTTCATCAAAGTTGTGTCATTATGTGTTTAGTTTCATGTCCAATTGGACTTGCACCAATTGAACCTACACAACTCAAGTTATAGCTACCCAAACTTGCTGGACTCACATCTAGACCTGCAGGTGACCTAAGGCATCACACCCAACCTCAAATCCAAAGCTACAATTCACTTCAATTCCTCATTATACTCAGCCAAATGGTTACTAATTGACCATTAGAACTTCTATTCACCAATACATGAGCAAAACCCTAAGTTTGCTCTAAACCCTAACTTCCATAATCATAATTCATACTACACATGCAAATTTAACTTACTTTTCATATCAGCACCTCTCCTAACTTAAAATTCAAGTTTAAATCTCATTAAACACATCACTTCCTCCATATACCTAGGCTGGTAGAAATTCCTCCCATGCATACATACCCAATTTTATCAATTCTTCTTGCTATTGTCCATGCTTAGAAACCAAATCCAATAATTAATCAAGAAAATAATGGAGAATAAGCACTAACCTTTTGTTACCAATTTTTCTTCTCACTAAATCTTCAATCTCCTTGCTCCCTTTTGCTTCTAATCACACTAGCTAGGTTAAATAATAAGTTTTAATGCAAGTAACTATGGGAAATATGGTCAAATTTAGAGGGAAATAGAGCTTAGTTGAATTGACAATGGTGGAGGGTGCAGAAGAGAGAGATTCGGCTGGGTTGAAGAAGACAGTAGATTGTTTCCTTCAATTTTTCTGCACATTTTATGCTTTTAAATAAGCTTATAGATAGGTGTCGCAATATGATTGGGTGGGGGCATTTTAATGACATCATGTGATGTCATATTCTAAATTTCCTTCATTTTCTTTCCTTTTCTTTTTTACTCATTTTCAATTCAATTTTTAACAATATTTATTCACATTTATGTCATAATAATTATTTACTTAACTGTACAAGTTGGTCAAAAATCATCTCCGAAGACGAAATGACCAAAATGCCCTCCGCTTGGCTTATTGAGCCAAAATCGTCTGTACCGATCGAAAAATATTTCTAAGCCTTTTCTTGGCATTCTAATGCCATAGAAACTTCAATGACTCTTCTTTGGAGTCCCAAAAATTTTTTCATGAATTTTCTTCGGGGTTTAGGGCTTCAAGCTGCGAAGACCGCAACTTCCCACTGGGTTACCCATCGCTAGGGCACCGGCTCATTTAACTTGGTTGTATTTTATTTCTAAAATTTTTCCTAAATATTTCTTATTATTATTTGAGTTATTTATGACTCTTCACTCTAGTCTAAATATTTTTTCCAGACGTTCTAGCTGTCCAGACCGATATCGATCACCGAAATAGTAAAATATATGAAATTACTATAGTGAGGGTGTTACAACTCTTCCCCTCTAATTTAAATTTTGTCCTCGAAATTTGCCGGGTGTAAATAGTCGAGGAGCTGCTACTTCCTTATTTCTTCACCTTACCAGAGAAAATAGGTCTGTATTAGTGTCACCTCGACTCATATGAAAGCAATGCATGTTATGCACACTATCGCTTTCTATCTATTTATGCCTAGGAACGCCTAAACTGTGCTCTGATACCAATAAATGTAACACCCCTCACCCGACTACAGTGTAGCCAAGCAAAGCATGCTACATTCGGTGCCGGAGCACCCTATCTTATCTTACTTTATTCCTTTAATCATTTTCAAGTTATTATCTTTTAATATCAATTATTTTTTAACGAAGAAACTAACGGAGTTTCTCCTATTTTATTATCATTTGATGTGTTTTACTATTCACCTGTTTGAAAATTTCAATAATATTTTAAAATAAAAATCTCATCATTTCATACATCATCTATATATTTCAATTCCGTATTCAAATCTATACAATTTCATTCATATCCATTTCCATACATTCCCATTTATGCTCAACTCATATATAAAAATTTTCAATCTTCATTAATTTACATGATTTACAGACTGATTACATAAATTCATAATTTACATGATCTATAAATTAATTACAATTCCATAATCTATATTTCAATATACAATTCATAGTTTACATTACAAATAATAACTAATTATGATGTACAAAATACATAATATGACCTATATGGGCCATATCTACATGCATTGCTGAAGAGGTGACAACCTTGAATACTCTGCAGATCAGAACTCTAAAATCCCAGTCTAATATCCACTGGGCTTTATCTTCAGTACCTGCGCGAGGAAACAAATCCATCGCGCTAAGTATTGCTGCTTAGTGGTGCAATAATATAACAAGAAAATAATATACAAAAAAAAAAAAAAGAAATGGATCAAAATTTGAATACTCTGGAATTTAATCTAATTCATATAATACTTCCAGTATTAACTATCCTTTGTTCTAATTTATTCCTCTTTAGAAGCACTCAATTCTTTCATAATAATTAAATTTTAATATCGTTCAAATTCATTTCAATTCTTTCTGCTAAATAACTAATCTAATTTATTTTAAATATTCTTAGTTATTTATCTAATTGCTAATATTTTCAGTTGCTAATATTCTTAACTTATTTCAATAAATTTCACTGCCCAAGTAACCTATGACAGGCTGACTAAACTAGATAACGGGTCATTGGCACTGGACATCGTGGTGCCTCGGGCCATACCATGGGACTTAAAACATCAACCACGTATGCAGCCAATATAGCCTAAGAGCCATGATAACATATCATTATGGCTAAAAGCCATCATAACATATAATCGGGCTTAAAAGCCATGACTGCGGGTATAAAGCCACGAACACAGGCATAAAGCCTTATGCAGTACTACTAAAACAATACCCTATTGGCATGCCAATCTATCCAATCTGACATATGTGTCTAGGCAATACATGGGCACATAATTTCATTATTTATTAAATATTCCGAGTATAATTTATAGTATTTTAATTTTTATTCATAGCAAAAGCATAAATACCTAAATCTCATTCCTACACAATTTATGCAATTCATCATACCATCCATGATGATTTCAATTCACATCAATTAATTTTTTTATGTACCATTTGTACATCGAAATATTTTTCTCCTCTCAGGAGGAGAACTAATGTCAAATTCATACATCCTTATGATTCTTTTATTTATTACAATAAGTATATGTATTATCAGTCACAATTTTTCCTAAAGCCCTCCATGTGGGTTATCCCCTTATGTCCTAGAGTCACTCAAGTTCAAGGATTAAAATTCACTAATTACATTATATATTATCATTCATAATGTCTTCTCTAATTTATTTTACTTTTTCTTATGTCCTTGGGGTTACTATTCACACATTACTATTCACTCAAATTGTTGACTTTTTCATACATAATATGTATACAAATGTTTGATACATAATTATACCACATTTTAGGTTCTAAATTTGTTGGCATTGATTGCCAATACCATTTCAAAACTTATTTTATGTTATTCAAAATTTTCAGATTTCATGCCTTAAGTTTTCTTTTCTATTGGTTATTGTTACAGTAGAATTTTGACAAAACTTTCTTCATGAAAGTTGTTCCTTTATGTGTCTTCTTTAATTCCCTTTTTGAATCACTCCATTTGGAGTTTTTTAGCTCAAGTTATGGCCATTTTACCATAACTGGCTGGATTGACTTGTACCCAGAATTTCTGGGCAATTTGGTTCTGCCAGATTTGGTATCTTGAATTTGGTGGACAATTCCATTAAGTTCTGGTCAAAATTTGGAGTTATGTTCTTCATGAAAGTTGTTCTAAATTGTCTAGTCTTTCCATTTAAATAAAATTTAGGTCATTTGGACATTTCCACACTGAGTTATGACCATTCGAACAAATACTGTTCATTTGATCAATTTCCAGGACTAGCAGATTGGTTGCCCAGATTCGATCAATTTTTAGGGTATCCTAAGTTTGTTTTCTGGGAAAGGTTTCTTCATCAAAGTTGTGCCATTATGTGTCTAATTTAATGTCCAATTGGCCTTGCATCAATTGAACCTATACAACTCAAGTTATAGCTACCCAAACTTGCTGGACTCACATATAGACCTGTAGGTGACCCAAGGCAACACACCTAACCTCAAATCCAAAGCTACAATTCACTTCAATTACTCATTATACTCAGCCAAATGGTCACTAATTGACCATTAGAACTTCCATTCACCAACACATGAGCAAAACCCTAAGTTTGCTCTAAACCCTAACTTCCATAATCACAATTCATACTACACATGCAAATTTAACTTACTTTTCATATCTAGCACCTCTCCTAACTTAAAATTCAAGTTTAAATCTCATTAAACACATCACTTCCTCCATATACCTAGGCTGGCAGAAATTCCTTCCATGCATACATACCCAATTTTATCAATTCTTCTTGCTATTTCCCATGCTTAGAAACCAAATCCAATAATTAATCAAGAAAATAATGGAGAATTAGCACTAACCTTTTGTTACCAATTTTTCTTCTCACTAAATCTTCAATCCCCTTGCTCCCTTTTGCTTCTAATCACACTAGCTAGGTTAAATAATAAGTTTTAATGCAAGTAACTATGGGAAATATGGTCAAATTTAGAGGGAAATGGAGCTTAGTTGAATTGACAATGGTGGAGGGTGCAGAAGAGAGAGATTCGGCTGGGTTGAAGAAGATAGTAGATTGTTTCCTTCAGTTTTTCTACCCATTTTATGCTTTTAATTAAGTTTATAGATAGGTGTCACAATATGATTGGGTGGGGGCATTTTAATGACATCATGTGCTGTCATAATTCCAAATTTCCTTCATTTTCTTTCCTTTTCTTTTCTACTCATTTTCAATTCAATTTTTAATATTATTTATTCACATTTTATATCATAATAATTATTTACTTAACTGGACAAGTCGGTCAAAAATCATCTCTGAAGATGAAATGACCAAAATGCCCTCCGATTAGCTTATTGAGCCAAAATTGTCTGTACTGATCGAAAAACTTTTCTAAGCCTTTTCTTGGCATTCTAACGCCATAGAAACCTCAATGACTCTTCTCTGGAGTCCCAAAAATTATTTCATGAATTTTCTCTCAGGTTTAGGGCTTCTAACTGTGAAGATCGCAACTTCCCACTGAGTTACCCATCATTAGAGCCCCGCTCATTTAACTTGGTTTTATTTTATTTGTAAATTTTTTCCTAAATTTTTCTTATTATTATTTGAGTTATTTATGACTCCTAACTCTATTCTAAATATTTTTCCAGACGTTTTAGCTGTCCAGACTGACACTGGTCACTGGAACAGTAGAATGTACGGAATTGCTACAGTGAGGGTGTTAGATGAATGGTTATTTGAGGTGAATTAGGTGTGTAGATTATGAATGTACACTTTGAAATGCATTAGATTGAACTTTATGTGTAACTAGGGTTTGAGCATCTGAAAATTTGGAGAAAAAAATTGAGAATTGGTCAATTGATGTAGTTAACCTTATTTGAGTTGAGAAATGGTCAATTGTGACCATTTGTAGTGTGTATGAATTGTTGGAAACAAGTTTAAATTCAGATTGGAGAGGGTCAGTCTGCAGGCAGCTTGACCTAGGTCCTTTTTAGGGACCAAAACTAAAAATTTACCTACCCAATTGGTGTGAGGCCAATTGGGAATGAAACTAGACACAAAATGGCACATTTTTCATTTAGGAATCATGCCTAGAAAGTGACCATAACTTAGTGAACAATTAGACCAAATCCGGAATTGGGCACACTGCCCTGTATAAAAATGACCAAATGAATAATAGTTACGTAAATAACCATAACATGGTCTAGGAAGGTCCAAATGACCTGAATTTCACATTGATAGAAAGCTGAGACATAGCCCTACAACTTTCATGAATAAAATAAACCCAAGTTTTGACCATAACTTGTCCAAAAACTCACCTGCAGTCAACCCACAAAAACTGCCATTATCTAGTAATTACCCAAAATTCAGGGTAATAGAAAATCCGGCCAGCTATGTTCAAATGGCTATAACTAGGGCTATAAAACTCCAAATGGAGTGATTCAAAAAGGGGAATAAATTTAAGACAATAAATTTAAGACAATAAAGAACAATTTAAGAAGCTGCACTGCCCAGATGAACTGAAATTCTAGTATTCGATATCTTTACTGCAAGGGGATGCGTATGACTGGTAGAAAACCATCCCCCACAGCTAGGCAGAATTGCTAGTATTGACCTGGGATGACTTCATCAGAGAATTCAGACAGAAATATATCCCAGATGCATATATTGATCAGAAATTGCAAGAATTCTTAAGTCTGAAGCAAGGCAACAGATTAGTAGCAGAGTATGAGAGGGAGTTCTCCCGCTTAAGCCATTATGCTGGGAGTCTCCTGTCTACTAGCAAAGAAAGGTGCAAGAGATTTGAGATCGGGTTGAAGCCCAGTTTGAGGATGCAAGCAGTGGGATTCAGACACAGTAACTTCTCTGAGCTCATCTCTCAGGCACTTGAGTTGAAAAGGATTGAATTAGAAGCGACCCCAGCGAAACAAAAATTTGAGAAGACTAAAAAATTAGAGAAAGATAAAGGGGAAAAATCAGTAGAGCAAAGTCCCAATGGTACATCTAGAAAAAGAAGAAATTTGGGGGACCTAGCAGAGGTAGAGGTGGAAGGTTTGGAAGGGGCAGATTCTCTGGACAGAGACCCCTTAGATCTAGTCAACAGTCGACCAGGGGTTCATATCCTCCCCGCCCCTATGAGACATTTGGCAAGATTCATGGGGGAGAATGCTATTGGGCAATAAGAGCTTGCATTAATTGTGGAGGCAAAGGCCATCTCGCTAAGGACTGCACTAGTGCCCCTAGATTTGGTCCAGCTCCTACTACTGCAGAAGGATCCATTCAGAGTTCTGCTACCAGAGGTTCACAACCCATTAGCAGAGGAAGAAGCAGAGGTAGAGGCAATGCTTCTGGTAGTCAGGGTACTGTTAGCCAGTCAGCACAAGGGAGTGCTCCAGCCAGGGTTTACACGATGAGATTGAAGGAACGGAAGCGTGAAAAACACAAGTTTATACCATTGAATTCAAAAATTTTCACCTAGGGTCACATGCATCATGCAAGATTTATTTTTATCTATTTGATTTCAATGATAAACAACATATTAAAACTCTTTTAATATGTTTTTGGATCTGTATTTGCCATTTAAGATTTTAAAATTAATCAGATTAATTTTAGAACCCTAGATTAAATCAAGAACTATTACACTAACCTCTTGATGCACTGCAGCGTGTCTGCGCCTTTTAGATTCGTCTTCAGGAAACCAGATGTTGTCCCTCTAGCTTGTCCACACCAAGAACACCTATGGCAGCCCTTTAATAGCTTCTAAAGCTTTTTCTATTAATTAGAAAATCAAGTTCTGCCTTTTAAGAGATTAAATATGTAAACAGGACACTAGAAACAATTTCTAGAGTTCTTAATTCAAGAGATTGATGGCTAATCTCTTTGAATCGATAAGAGATGAAGAAGAAGAGATAAAAACCCTCAAAGTGGCGTGACAAAGAAGTGTGGCTGCTGGTTGTGTTTTATTTTCTCATAACAACACTTAAATAGCTAGGTTAACACATTAAACCCTTGCCACATGTCACCCTTTGATTAGCTCTAGGTTTAAGTGACCCAATCACATTGTGCCAAGTGTCAAACCTATATTTAATCTTGATTTTAATCATCTTACATGATTAAAAAACATTTGGCAAGCTTATGTGTAATCCCATGTGTCACCATCTCATGGTGCCACGTGTCACACTGCAAAATGACCAAAATGCCCCTGTGTCTTAATTTTGAGTTCTCAACCCAAAATAATTATTTTCTTCTTCTAATTAATTTATATCAAATATAAATTAATTAATTAATCTCTATTAATTAATTTCTCATTAATTAAATTCATATTTAAACACTTTAAATATAAATTTAATTTATACTACACATCCAATAATCTAGATTTGGTTTCAAGTCATGCTAGGGACTTTGCAATTTAATTGCAAACCAAACTTATTTAATTAATCAATTAAACTCTTTAATTAATTAATTAAATCATATTTAAATAGGTGATAACTTGTGTATGTGTGTGACTTACTAGGCTCATCACTAATTGGCAATGAGACATGATATCAACTCTTAATATCATCAGAACTCTTTCTTACCATAAATGATTTCTCTAAATCATTTTATGAACCTCATAGACCATGGTTAACACCTAGCATAGCATGCCATGGCCACCCAATTAGTAATAAGGTTTACCTTAAATGAACCTATAATCATATGTTACCATGCACTAGAATCTCTCTGTTACAAAATCCCAACTCAAGCTGGAGTCATGGTTTATGTCAAACTCCATTTGCTATGAATATTATTCTCTTTTAATTCCAGTTCTTGATTAAAAAGATTTTCTCATAAGAAACTCTTTTCTGAATAAATCTATCTATCCTGGCCAGGAACTTGAAACATCAAGAACAATTAAATGAATATAGGATTTTATCTCTATTTACTTAGAGAGCAGATTCCATCTTGATCAACACCTACCTCCATATATAACTAGTAGGAGCCAACACATGCCCATATACCCATACACAGTACAAGTATGAAAGCAGTATCAAACTCAAACTACCTATATATAAGATAACTGTGCTATCTCAGGTCTAAAGATTATATGCACTGATATGATTTATGACAAAACATTGACAAGAGTAAACTCCATGTGCTTGTCATAAGTGTCACTGGTTCGGCCTACTTATCATTTATAAGTGCCTATCATATTTGTCATATGGCATGAGACTCACCATTCCATCTTATTTATATCTCATATAAATAACTTGGGAACAAACATGAATACAATCTTTCTGGATAAGTCATGTCCTTATTATGAAGTATCCTCGATTGTGAACCTATTTATGATACTTTGTGCTAGAAATATTGTCACTCATATTCTTAACAACTTAAGAATAATATTTCTAACAAAATATCAATGGACCTTTTCTATTACACATAAATATATTATGTAAACGGAAAAGTGGAAATGCCTTTTATTAATAAAAATATATACAAGATACATACTAAATGATATGCTCTAGGGCATACTACTAACATTCTCCCACTAGCACTAGAGCCATTCACTACAATATCTTAGACCCATCTTCTCAAGATGTCAGTCTAACTGAGCTTGTGACAAAGGCTTAGTGCATGGATCAGCTGAATTTTTTCAGCTGATGTTATTTTTCTGCATGGCTATATCGCCTTTGCCCAACTATATGTTTGATAATGTGGTAGTGCCTTTCTATGTGTTTGGATTTTGGGTGAGACCTTAGTTCCTTAGCCTGTATGACTGCTCCATTGTTGTCACAGTGTAGTGGAACTACTGACTCAATGGAAGGAACTCGTAAGTTCTATCACGAACTTTTATCCAAGCGACTTCCTTTGCGAAGATTCGATGCAATATACTCACCTCTGTAGTGGAATCTGCGATCGTGCTCGCTTGGAACTCTTCCAATGATCGCACCTCCATTACAAATGAACACATATCTAGAGGTAGACTTTCTATCATCAATATCTGATTGGAAATCAGAATCAGTATAACCATCCAATTGCAAGTCTCCACCTCCATAAATCAAGAATAAATCCTTAGTTCTTCTCAAGTACTTAAGAATATTCTTGTGACTATCGATGTTCCAAACTGGATTGGATTGATACCGCTAGTCAAACTAACGACATATGCGATATCCGGCCTAGTACACAACATTGCATACATTAAACTTCCAATAGCCAAGCATATGGAATCTGGTCATCTTATCTCTTTCTTCAGGTGTCTCTGGAGACATCTTTTTACAAAGATGGATACCATGTCTCACTAGTAACAATCCTCTCTTGGATCAAGCATGTTAAACCTCTTTAACACCTTTTCTAAGTATAGATTTTTAGGATAAACCAATTATTCTTTTCGCTTTATCTCTATATATGTGAATCCCAAGAATATAGGTTGCCTCCCCTAAGTCTTTCATGGAGAATGTATTTGACAACCATACCTTTATAGTCGTCAACATACCGTGTCATTACCCATCAACGATTATGTCATCCACTTATAAGACAAGGAAAGTGATAGCACTGTCACTAACCTTCTTATATACACATGGCTCATCCTCATTTTTATAAAACCAAAGGATTTAATGGCTTCATCAAAGCGGATGTTCCAACTCCTCGGCTTGTTTCAACCCATAAATGGATCGCTTTAGCTTGCATACCTTGGAACCATCTTGGGATTCAAAACCCTTAGGTTGTTCCATGAAAATGTTTTCTTCAATGTATCCATTGAGAAAAGTCGCTTTTGACATCCATCCGCCAAATCTCATAATCATATGCAGCTATTGCTAATAAAATCCTAATTGATTTAAGCATGGCAACAAAGAGAAAGTCTCCTCATAGTCGATTCCGTGCCTTTGGCGAAACCCTTTCGCTACTAGCCGTGCCTTATAGGTCTCTACCTTTCCATCAGAACCAATTTTCTTCTTGAAAACCCATTTGTTCCCTATAGGTACAATACCTTGGTGGGTCAACAAGATCCCAAACTTGATTCTTATACATGGAATCAATCTCGGATTTCATAGCATCAATCCATTTTGAAGAGTCTATATCGATATAGCTTCTTCATAGGTAAGTGGATCATCTCCATGATCTACTTCTTCATGAGTAGACAACTCTTGTTCTTCTTCATGAAGAAAACCATATCTCACGGTGGGTGAGATACTGGTTGTTCTACGAGGAACAGTGTAGATGTTTCATCAACGGGTATAGGTTGTGAGATGGATCTATATCCATCTGATGCATTGGTTGGTCGAATTCTCCAATTCTAACTCTATTTGCCTTCCTTTGCCTCCTTCTTGAACAAACTGTTGTTCAAGAAATGTGGCATCTCTACTTATCACAATCTTTTGTGAAGTAGGCAAATAAAATTAATATCTAAAACTATCTTTTGGATATCCAACAAATCGACCTTTTTTCTGATCTGGTCTCCAATTTATCAGTGTTCAGCTTTTTGATATAAGCTGGACAACCCCAAATCTTAACATGCTTAAGACTTGGTTTTCTTCCATGCCATATCTCATAAGGTGTGGAAGAAACTGATTTTGATGGAATCCTATTCAGAATATACAAAGTGATTCTAATGCAAATCCCCAAAGGAGATTGGCATATCAAGATAGCTCATCA
Organism: Hevea brasiliensis; assembly: GCF_030052815.1. Taxonomy (NCBI): domain Eukaryota; kingdom Viridiplantae; phylum Streptophyta; class Magnoliopsida; order Malpighiales; family Euphorbiaceae; genus Hevea; species Hevea brasiliensis. The sequence goes on along the minus strand of NW_026614828.1, from coordinate 78,657 downwards.
TACTACGTATCATATCCAATAGGGTACGATTTCTCCTTTCAGATACACCATTCAGCTGTGGCGTTCCTGGAGGAGTCAACTGAGAAACAATGCCATGCTCTCTCAAGTATTCATCAAATTCAGTACTCAAATATTCACCTCCACGATCTGATCGAAGAGCTTTAATATTCTTTCCTGTTTGATTTTCTACTTCAGATTTAAATTCTTTGAACTTTTCAAAAGATTCATGTTTGTATTTCATCAAATACAAATACCCAAACCTTGATTTATCATCAGTAAAGGTAATAAAATAATGAAAACCCCCTCTAGCCATTTCCTTAAATGGACCATATACATCACTATGTATTAGCACCAAAATATTTTCAGCTCTTAGCCCCTGTCCAACAAAGGGTGATCTAGTCATTTTGCCCTGAAGGCAAGATTCACAAGTTGGAGTAGGCTCAGAGTCCAATAAGGATAGAATCCCCATTTTCTCCAATTTTGTAATCCTATCTTCTGCAACATGACATAACCTTAAGTACCAAATATATTTTGAACTTGAGTTGTTTTTCACCACGGCATTACTTTCATTTAGATTGCTATACTCTGGCCAGTGGAAACACTTTCTTACTGGTAATGGAAACACTTTCTTATTGGCAATGGAAACACTTTCTTATTGCCTTCATCAGCTTTAGTCTTCCTTTTCTGTTTAGCTATTTTCTTATAAGGACCAGGAATCTGAGGTTTCTTTTTCTTATTGCCCTTCTTCTTGTTGGACTTTCCAGCAGAAGAAGATGCAACCAAAGCTACCTCTTTTCCTTTATTGCCTGGCATATTCTTTTGGGCAATAACCAGCATGTTGAGTAAACCAGCTAAGGTGCATTCCTGTTTAGTCAAATGGAAATTTGTCACAAAATTCCCAATAGATTCAGGAAGGGACTGAAGGATCAAATCCGTCTATAGTTGGAAATCCATGTTGAAGTCAAGATGTTCCAACTGCTCAATCAGCCGAATCATCTTGTGGACATGATCCCCATCATTCTGTCCCTCAGACATCCTCATACGGAATAGTCTAGATATCTCATACCTAGCATTCTGCTATGCTCACCATACAACTCTTGTAGGTGAAGGAGGATCTCACTCGCACTCTGCATGTTCTCATGTTATTTCAGAACTCATTACTCATGGAAGCAAGCATGTAACACTTAGCTCTCATATCATGCTCCTTCCACTTGTCCAAAGTTTTATGTTCCTCTTGTGTGGCCTCTGGAGGTAAGGGACCAGGAACATTTGAATCTAGAACATATCCTATATGTTCAAGGTTCAGGACAAGTTTCAAATTTCTTAGCCAATCAGACGGATTAGGTCCTGTCAACCTATTGTGATCAAGTATGCTTGCAAGGATATTGGATGGTGGTGGTTGTTTTGTGATCATTTTTATCAGAAAATTAACTGCAGAAAATAACCAGATTAATTAGTAAATGTATCATGTAATTAACCAAAATGATTATGGTCTTTTAATCAAATTGGTCCTCCCACTAACTTGAATCCTACACTTCCAAAGTAGAAAACGGAAATCCTAGTTGGATGGATTTCTAGTGGGTGATTGAATTCTTATAATTCTATTGATCATCCTCAGGTACATCCATTATTGGAATTACAATAAACTATAAGTGAGCAACTCTTTGCCCATCACATCTCATGTGAGGTTCAATCCTTTACCTAGCCCCTAATGCTCAAAATCTCAGGTACATCCATTATTGACTTATCTTGCATTAGTTAAGTTGATCCCATTGAGCCAGTAATTATGCAAATAATTTTAATGTCCTCAGGTACATCCAATATTGGCCACTAAACCATTTACATATTTACAACATCTCATGCTTAACAATTATTCTTAAGAAAATCTCTTAAATAAATTGCATCTTATGCAACTATTTAAAATTTCTTAAAATAATTGCCCCAATGGAGGGCCTATGTTATAATTACTTTAATTATAGCATTTCCACCTTAATCATTTGTTTGGAAGATTTTATGGTCATTCTATTTACTATTAAGGTCTCACTTTGCACATTATCCATTTAGCATGCATATATCATATAATTGCATACATTTCCATACATCTCATGCATTCATGGATAATCAGTAAATATAGTATGATCATGGACTTTCTAAGGGATTCAATTCTGAGCCACCAAGAATTGAATCAGGGCATTCCTAGGTGCATTTCATTCATTCATTTTACAAGAGTTGCTGAAGGAGTACATAATCAACACTTGATCTTGAATTCCTCCCACTGGTCCCACCAATGCTCTTGACCTCCTTGAACTTCTTGCAATCCAATATTACATAGTAATCCTTGGCATACCAAGGCGAATTTACAAGAACTTAAATAAATGAAACTTAATAATACATGCCCAAAATAAATTAAAATAAATTAATTAATTTACAATCCCAAAGAAACATAAAAGAAATAAATCCAATCACATTGGTCTTTTATAGTCCATGATCATCCATCATGCATATCACTATTTAACAATTAAATAAAACATACATACTTAAATTAAATTAAATATCTCATATTCAACTTAAAAATTTAGATTTAAATATGATTCAAATAAATTTAAAAATTCAGATTTGAATCTCATTCAAACAAATTTAAAAATTCAGATTTGAATCACATTCAAACAACTTTAAAAATTCAGATTTGAATCACATTCAAACATTTTTTAAAAAATCAGATTTGAATCACATTCAAATATTTTTTAAAAAATCAGATCTGAATTTTATTCAATCAATTTTAAAAAATCAGATTTAAATATGATTCAAACAACTTTAAAAATTCAGATTTGAATCACATTCAAACAACTTTTAAAATTCAGATTTGAATCACATTCAAACAATTTTTAAAATTCTGATTTGAATCATAATTTAATTGTGTGATAAAAATTATAATTAAACAATTTAATTAGACATAAACTGGATCTTAAATCATATAACAATTGCACATTCACCATCTATTTACCTTTGCACACCATTATGATGCATCAACCATGCACACCATGGTGTTCATCATTTGTGCCGCCACTTTGACTTTGCAACCAGCAATAAACTCTTGATCTCATGATCAAACACACAATTAAATCATATAAACATCAATCTAAATGGCAAATATAGTGGCTCTGATATCAATTGAAGGAACGGAAGCGTGAAAAACACAAGTTTATACCATTGAATTCAAAAATTTTCACCTAGGGTCACATGCATCATGCAAGATTTATTTTTATCTATTTGATTTCAATGATAAACAACATATTAAAACTCTTTTAATATGTTTTTGGATCTGTATTTGCCATTTAAGATTTTAAAATTAATCAGATTAATTTTAGAACCCTAGATTAAATCAAGAACGATTACACAAACCTCTTGATGCACTGCAGCGTGTCTGCGCCTTTGAGATTCGTCTTCAGGACACCAGATGTTGTCCCTTTAGCTTGTCCACACCAAGAACACCTATGGCAGCCCTTGAATAGCTTCTAAAGCTTTTTTCTATTAATTAGAAAATCAAGTTCTACCTTTTAAGAGATTAAAGATGTAAACAGGACACTAGAAACAATTTCTAGTGTTCTTAATTCAAGAGATTGATGGCTAATCTCTTTGAAAAGATAAGAGATGAAGAAGAAGAGATAAAAACCCTCAAAGTGGCGTGACAAAGGAGTGTGGCTGCTGGTTGTGTTTTAGTTTCTCATAACAACACTTAAATAGCTAGGTTAACACATTAAACCCTTGCCACATGTCACCCTTTGATTAGCTCTAGGTTTAAGTGACCCAATCACATTGTGCCAAGTGTCAAACCTATATTTAATCTTGATTTTAATCATCTTACATGATTAAAAAACATTTGGCAAGCTTATGTGTAATCCCATGTGTCACCATCTCATAGTGCCACGTGTCACACTGCAAAATGACCAAAATGCCTCTGTGTCTTAATTTTGAGTTCTCAACCCAAAATAATTATTTTTCTTCTTCTAATTAATTTATATCAAATATAAATTAATTAATTAATCTCTATTAATTAATTTCTCATTAATTAAATTCATATTTAAACACTTTAAATATAAATTTAATTTATACTACACATCCAATAATCTAGATTTGGTTTCAAGTCATGCTAGGGACTTTGCAATTTAATTGCAAACCAAACCTATTTAATTAATCAATTAAACTCTTTAATTAATTAATTAAATCATATTTAAATAGGTGATAACTTGTGTATGTGTGTGACTTACTAGGCTCATCACTAATTGGCAATGAGACATGATATCAACTCTTAATATCATCAGAACTCTTTCTTACCATAAATGATTTCTCTAAATCATTTTATGAACCTCATAGACCATGGTTAACACCTAGCATAGCATGCTATGGCCACCCAATTAGTAATAAGGTTTACCTTAAATGAACCTATAATCATATGTTACCATGCACTAGAATCTCTCTGTTACAAAATCCCAACTCAAGCTGGAGTCATGGTTTATGTCAAACTCCATTTGCTATGAATATTATGTTCTCTTTTAATTCCAGTTCTTGATTAAAAGATTTTCTCATCAGAAACTCTTTTCTGATTAAATCTATCTGTCTTGGCCAGGAACTTAAAACATCAAGAACAATTAAATGAACATAGGATTTTATCTCTATTTAATTAGAGGAACAGATTCCATCTTGATCAGCACCTACCTCTATATATAACTAGTAGGAGCCAACACATGACCATATACTCATACACAGTACAAGTATGAAAGTAGTATCAAACTCAAACTACCTATATACAAGATAACTGTATATCTCAGTCTAAAGATTATATGCCTCGATATGATTTATGACAAAACATTGACAAGAGTAAACTCCATGTGCTTGTCATAAGTGTCACCGGTTGACCTACTTATCATTTATAAGTGCCTATCATGTTTGTCATATGGCATGAGACTCACCATTCCATCTTATTTATATCTCATATAAATAACTTGGGAACAAACATGAATACAATCTTTACGGATAAGTCATGTCCTTATTATGAAGTATCCTCGATTGTGAACCTATTTATGATACTTTGTGCTAGAAATATTGTCACTCATATTCTTAACAACTTAAGAATAATATTTCTAACAAAATATCAATGGACCTTTTCTATTACACATAAATATATTATGTAAACGGAAAAGTGGAAATGCCTTTTATTAATAAAAATATATACAAGATACATACTAAATGATATGCTCTAGGGCATACTACTAACAGAGATAGCAGGAAGAGGCTGAGACTTTCGATGTTATAGCTGGTACATTCTCTATCTCTGATCAAGATGTATTTGTACTGTTTGATCTAGGTTCTACTCACTTATATGTTAGTGCTAGCATCATTAATTTCTTTGCTATTCTGTGTGCCAAAATAGATTTTGAAGTGCTAGTAACTAGTCCATTAGGACAAGAGGTTCGGGTCAATAGAATGTATAGAGATTGTCCTTTGGTGATCCAAGGACACACTTTTCTGTTAGATTTGATTGAAATGTCCTTCAGAGATTATGATATCATCTTAGGCATGGATTGGTTAGCTAGGCATCATGCCATGATTGGCTGTAGATTGAAGACAGTCACTTTTGGTCTCCCTCTGTACGGTGATGTAGTAATACATGGGGAGAGGCAGTTATTGCCATCAAACATCATTTCGGCTGCACTAGCCAGAAGGATGATCAGAAAGGGGTGTAAACCATACTTGGCACATGTGATAGACACCCAAGTGGGGAGTCCAGCACTGAGGGACATCCCTACCATATGTGACTTTCCAGATGTGTTTCCTGATGAATTGCTAGGATTACCTCCATAAAGAGAAGTGCAGTTTGAAATTGATGTTATGCCTGGTGTGGACCCAATCTCTATAACACCATATAGAATGGCACTAGCAGAATTGAAAGAGTTAAAGGTACAGTTGCAAGAGCTGCTTGACAAGGGCTTTATCCGCCCTAGTGTGTCACCTTAGGGAGCACTAGTGTTTTTTGTTAAGAAGAAAGATGGCACTCTCCGGTTATGTATTGACTATTGGAAGTTGAATAAGGTGACAATAAAGAATAGATATCCATTGCCCCGTATTGATAACTTGTTTGATCAGTTGAAGGGTGCAGCTATGTTCTCCAAAATTGACCTGAGATTAGGTTATTATCAGCTGAAAGTACAAGAGCAGAGTATTCCTAAAACTGCCTTTAGAACCCGCTATGGCCATTATGAGTTCTTGGTTATGCCATTCGGGTTAACTAATGCTCCGGCTGCTTTTATGGATCTGATGAACACTATCTTCAGACCATACCTCGACCAGTTTGTTGTGGTATTCATAGATGATATATTGGTCTACTCGAGGAGTGCAGAAGAGCATGATAGACATCTGCGGATTGTATTGCAAACTTTGAGGGAGAAATAGCTATACGCCAAATTGTCGAAATGTGAATTTTGGCTGAAAGAAATATCTTTCTTGGGGCATATAGTATCGGCAGAGGGCATTAAGGTAGATCCAAGTAAGGTAGAAGCTGTCCTTAATTGGAGACCACCCAGAATATCATGAAGATTCGCAGTTTTCTGGGTTTAGCTGGATACTACCACCGATTTGTGAAAAGGTTCTCCATTTGGCACCTCCATTGACTAAGCTACTTCAAAAAGATGTGAAATTTCAATGGACGGACAAATACTAGCAGAGTTTTGATGAGTTAAAGAGGTGTTTGATTGAAGCTCCTGTCCTTACTTTACCTACCCCAGGTAAAGACTATACAGTTTACAGTGATGCTTCTCAAAATGGGTTAGGCTGTATACTGATGCAAGAACAGAATGTCATTGCCTATGCATCACGTCAGCTAAAACCACGTGAGAGAAACTATCCGACACATGACTTGGAGCTTGCAGCTATTGTGTTTGCTCTTAAGATCTAGAGACACTATTTGTATGGGGAGAAGTGCTACATCTACACAAATCATAAGAGTTTGAAGTATCTAGGCACTCAGAAGGAGTTGAATTTAAGATAGAGGAGATGGTTAGAGTTGATAAAAGACTATGATTATTTAATAGACTATCAGCCAGGGAAAGCTAATGAGATGGCTGACACTTTAAGTCGTAAGACTATGGTAAGTCTACGGGTTTCTCCTTTGTCTATGGTACATGAGTTAAGAGTATTGCATGCCAGCTTAGAGATTAATGATGAGGGGAAAATAGTAATTGCATGGCATGTACAACCAGTGTTGATTGATCAGATCAGAATGGCTGCTCAGAATGATCAGAAGTATCAGAAGCTGTTAGATAAAGTCAGACAGGGCAAGAAACCAGAATTCTCAGTGAGAGATGACTCTCTATTGCTACACCAAGGCAGAATGTGCATTCCTAATGATGTTGACTTGAGGCAGATCATCTTGAAGGAAGCACATGAGTCTCCTTTTGCTATGCACTCTGGTGGCACAAAAAAGTATAGAGAGCTGAAAGAGCACTACTGGTGGATGGGTATGAAAAGAAATGTAGCAGAATTTGTTTCCAAATGCCTAACTTGTCAGCAAGTGAAGACAGAGCATCAAGTACCAGTTGGTTTGTTACATCCACTACCAGTACCGTAATGGAAATGGGAAAGAATAACTATGGATTTTGTGATGGGACTTTCAAGGACAGAGAGAAATGATGCAGTATGGGTCATTATTGACAGACTGACCAAGTCTGCTCATTTTCTGCCTATCCGAATGGACTACAGTTTAGAAAGATTGGCTAAGTTGTACATTGATGAGATAGTAAGGCTACATGGAGTGCCAGTATCCATCGTATCAGACAGAGATCCTAGGTTCACTTTTAGATTCTGGGGTAGTCTTTAGAGAGCCCTAGGAACTAGATTGAACTTCAGCATGGCATTCCACCCACAGACAGATGGCCAGTCTGAGAGAGTAATTCAAATCTTGGAGAACATGCTACGGGCTTATGTGATTGAGTTTGAGGGTAGTTGGGACACACACTTGCCTTTAATTGAGTTTGCTTATAACAATAGCTACCAATCAAGCATTAGGATGCCTCCATATGAAGCTTTGTATGGCAGAAAATGTAGAATCCCATTGTGTTGGGATGAAGTAGGTGAAAGAAAAATGATTAGGCCAAAAATTATTCAGCAAACTGAAGAGAAAATCATATTGATAAGAGATCGACTTAAGACTGCATCAAACCGTTAAAAGTCCTATATTGATATGAAGAGAAGGGATATTGAATATGCAGTGAGTGAGAAAGTATTCCTCAAGGTTTCCCCTTGGAAGAGAATTATGAGATTCGGCAGAAAAGGGAAACTGAGTCCTTGTTTCATTGGGCCATATGAGGTTCTAGAAAGAGTGGGTCCTTTGGCATATCGTTTGGCACTACCTCCAGAGTTGGAGAAGATACATAACGTCTTCCATGTGTCTATGTTGAGAAGGTATAGATCAGACCCATCTCATGTACTACCAGTAGAAGAGATTGAAGTGAATTCAGACCTCACATATGAGGAAGAACCCATAGAGATTCTGGTTTATGAGGTGAAGTAGATACGGAACAAGCAGATACCGTTAGTGAAAGTGCTGTGGAACCATCATTCAGGCCAGGAGGCTACTTGGGAACGAGAGGAGGACATAAGGAGACAACACCCACAGCTGTTCAGAGACTGATACTAGGTAAAATTTCGAAACGAAATTTGTTTTAAGGGAGGAAGAATTGTAACACCCCTATTTGCATAGCCAGGTACATTTCACTGTTTCGGTGACCGGTGTCGGTCTAGACAATTAAGGAGATTAGAACCATATCTAAGACACTTAGTTAAGCCCTGAACATAAATAATTAGTAATTTTCAAATAGTTAAGTATAAATAAAAAAAAATAGAACACAAGAAGTTAAATGAGCCGGGAGTCACAGCGATGGGTGACCTTCTCGGGAATGACTGCGAGGTCAGTCTAAACTCAAATTTCGAATCATAAAATATGATGCCGCAGTCTTTAGGACTATTGCGAACAAAGTGGAAAAGAGAAAATTATAAAAAATAATTGTTAAGCAGGTTAAATAATTAGGTCAGGGATCCAGAAGAAATATTGAATTACTTGCAAACCGGATTGAACCAGCAAGGGGCAATTTGGTCAATTCACCCCTAGAGCTGACTCCTGACCTAGCTGTCTGATAAAATTGGAGAAAAGAAAATTTTGGGATCAAGAATTAAATTAAAGAACTAATAGAAAAATAAATGAAAAAGAAAAAAAAAGGGAAAAAGTGTTATTATATCATTTGGATGACATCATGGATGATGTAAAAAATTAATTTAATTTTTCCTACAAATTTGGACTAAGTCAAATAGCTAATTGAAGACCAAAATAACATAAAAAAAAAAAAATAAAGTCACTCTCATCTTCCTTAAACCAGCCGGCTACCTCACTCTCTCTCCCTCCTCCATTGCAAACCTCCATGGAAGCTTGAGACCAAGCTTTCAAACCCCCCATTAAACCTCACTTTGTCCTCAAATTTCCCCACTAAAACTTGCTAGACCAACTTGAGAAGGTGATTGAAAAAGAAAAGAAAAGAGAAAAAAGGGAACAAATTGAAAAAGTGAAACTCAAGTGAAGGTAAGTAATTGAATTTGAAAATCTTAGTTTATATGTTGTGTTTGCAGCTCAATTAAACTAGAAATCAACTTAAAATCAAACAAAAATAATTATTAAGGGACCAAACATGAATTTTGGCTAGCTAGGGTTAGGGTTTGATATGAATGAGTTTGATGGTTTTGAATGGTTATTTGAGGTGAATTAGGTGTGTAGATTATGAATGTACACTTTGAAATACATTAGATTAAACTTTATGTGTAACTAGGGTTTGAGCATGTGAAAATTTGGAGAAAAAAATTGAGAATTGGTCAATTGATGTAGTTGACCTTATTTCAGTTGAGAAATGGTCAATTGTAACCATTTGTAGTGTGTATAAATTGTTGGAAACAAGTTTAAATTCGGATTGGAGAGGGTCAGTCTGCAGACAACTTGACCTAGGTCCCTTTCAGGGACCAAAACTGAAAATTTACCAACCCAATTGGTGTGAGGCCAATTTGGAATGAAACTAGACACAAAATGACACATTTTTCATTTAGGAATCATGCCCAGAAAGTGACCATAACTTAGTGAACAATTAGGCCAAATCCGGAATTGGGCACACTGCCCTGTATAAAATGACCAAATGAACAGTAGTTACGTAAATGACCATAACTTGCTCTAGGAAGGTCCAAATAACCTGAATTTTATACCGATAGAAAGCTGAGACATAGCTCTATGACTTTCATGAAGAAAAAAAATACAAATTTTGACCATAACTTGTCTAAAAACTCATCTGCAATCAACCCACAAAAATGTCATTATCCAGTAATTGCCCAGAATTTTGGGTAACACCAAATTCGACCAGCCATGTTCAAATGGCCATAACTAGGGCTACAAAACTCCAAATGAAGTTATTCAAAAAGAGGAATAAAGTTAAGACAATAAGGAACAACTTTTATGAAGAAAACTTAACTAAATTACCACAACAACTTGACCAATGGAACAGTGAAAAATAGGACACTAAATATGGAATTTTGGAATTTCACCTAAGAGACTTAAGATTTGATGAAAACAACCAAAACCAATAAGTCAAGTAACCAAAATGTGGCATGTGAGTGAAATTGAAATTCCCATACCTATAAAGCATTAGAAAGTCAATAATTTCACTTTAATAGTGTCATAAATAGATTTGAAATTATTTTTGAATTTATGATAAATTATGATATTGAAACAGTATAAAATTGTGTGTTTCAGTTGAAAAGAATACCGGGAAAGAACCCGAAGCATCGAGCCAATGCCAAGAGGCAACTCGTATAAGGTTTGTGCACAACATAGAAATTTCTGTAAATTTTCTTCTGCAAATTGTTTTGAATGAATTGTGATATTAAATTGTGACTTAATTGTATTGAAATGTTTATTATGCTTTTGACTTAAATTGTTGAAAGTTTACTTGTATGTGTTTGAAATGGAAATAAATGTTAGATAAATTGATAAGATAGTTTTGAAACCACAGTGTCATGACCATATATTTGAATGTCTCACTAGCATGACTAGTGGGATAAATTAGTTTTGAATTTGGATTCCTTCTTTGGCTGAAGTGTTGAGGTGTGTGCCAGTAGAAGAAGAAGAAATTTGAATGGGTACCCATATATTTGAGCTAGCTAGCCTTCTGATTTGTCATAAGCCTCCGGCCATTGAGATGAATATTATTGTGAATGGCATGATATAATTGTGTATTTTTATGAAATTCGTTTTGAGATTTCTTAAATAAAATTGTTTGGACTAAAAGTTTATAAATCATGTTTTGTATCTGTTTTTCATGTTTAGTTCAATATTTGAATAAATGTGATTTGAATTATATATAAATGTTATTTTAGTATGTTGTGCACCACTGAGTCATAGTACTCAGCGATGGCTGTTATTGCTGTCGCAGATATAGTGTAACACCCCTCACCCGACTAAAGTGTAGCCGAGCAAGGCATGCTACAATCGGTGCCGGAGCACCTTAACTTATATTACTTTATTTTTTTCTAAAAAATTTTGAATTCATTTAATTTGATATCAATTATTTTTCGACGGAGAAACCAGCGGAGTTTCCCCTATTTTATTATCGTTTGGCGTATTTCAATATTCACCTGTTTGAAATTCAACAATATTTTAAAATAAAAAAATCTCATCCATGCTAATCATAATTATCTCATCAATCATTCTCATAATTTTCTCATATTTCAAATCTCATCCATACATTTTAATTTCATAATCATTTCCATACTCATATCATCATTTGAAAAATCATTATGTAATTCAAATCTATACTCATTTGTACAAATTCATTCATGCTCCATTCTTATAGCAAAATTCTCAAATTTGCATTAATTTACATCATTTGCAATAATTAAATAAATCCTTAATTTACATGATATACAAATTAATTACAATTTGCTAATTTATATTACAATATAAGAAATAAATAACATACACAAAATACATGATATGCTTAATGTGAGCCCTATCTACATGCATTGCTCAGGGGGTGACAACTTTGAACGCTCTGCAGATCAGAACTCCAAAATCTCTATTTAGTATTCTGGCTTTAACTTCAAGACTGCGAGGAAACAATTCCATCGCGCTAAGCATTGCTGCTTAGTGGTGCAATAATATAACAAGGAAATAATATACAAATAAAGATAGAAATAAAACATAATTTAAATAATTAAGATTTATTTATACTTCACATGCGATTCTAAAATTTAATATGTTTTATCGTAATTTAGTCTTCTTTGGAAGTGTTTATTTCGCCAATGTATAGTAATAATGTACAAAGAAAAATGATCTAAAAATAATAAATATATGCTTATATTATCATGTAAGTCACATTTGCAATATTTATGTGTGTTATAATTTTCTTTGCTAATCTTTTAGCATTTTCTCAATACTTTCTAGGTTGTCTCAGATTATTTCATAATAAGTAAATTTTGATATCGGTCCAGTTCATTTCGATTCTTTCTAATAAATAATTATTCCAATTTATTTTAGGTCATCTTACTCATTTATTTAATTTCTAATATTTTTTATTACTAATATTCTTAACTTATTTCAATAAATTTCACTGCCCAAGTAACCTATGACAGGCTGACTAAACTGGATAACGGGTCATTGGCATTGGACACCGCGGTGCCTCGGGCCGTCATACCATGGGACGCAGAACGTCAACCACGTATGCAATCAGTATGGCTAAAGAGCCATGATAACACATAATCGAACATAAAAGCCATGAATGTTGGCATAATGCCATGAATGCGGGCATAAAGCTATGAATACGGGCACAAAGCAATGAATACAGGCATAAAGCCTTTCGCAGTACTGCTAAAACAATACCCTATTGGCATGCCAAACTATCCAATCTGACACACATGTCTAGGCAATACAAGGGCACATAATATCATTAAATATTAATATATTGTGTTTTATGAGTTTATTATTCCATGATAAATTTCATAATTTATACATTCATCATAATATTCATACATTCCTTACATCATTCATATTGATCACGATTCATAACAATGGTGTTCATATACCATTGTACTCAAAACGTTCTTCCTTTCCCTTATAAAGAAAACTAATGTTCCATTCATATTTTCATGTGATTCATTTATTCATTACAATATTTATATGAATTCATAACTCATACAAGGTGTTATTATCTTATTTGTAATGGAAACATAAATCCTAATATAAACCTCATCCTATTTATACTCAACAATCCATCTAGTTTAATTTCATTTCATATTCAAGTGGTATTACTTATGTTTTATTAGACCTACTAGTAAGGGGAATACAAATCTTAATCATATACTCACATAACTTAAATGTTTATTAAGTCATTTAGGTAAATTACTATTTCTATTCCAAGTAATCTATGAATGTTTCATGGCTTCCAAATTTCATACCTTAATTTCCTCTACCAATTTAGTTATTATACTTTGTGTCTTTGTATTACTATTCACTCAAATTGTTGACTTTTTAATACATAATAAATTTATTGAACCTAAGTTCTCCAAGATACCACATTTTGCATTCAAAATTTATTGGTATTAGTTGCCAATACCATTTCCAAGCTTAATGTTAATTGGGCAGAATTTTCAGTTTTCATGCCTTGTCTTTACTATTCTATTGGTTAATTTTGCAGTGGGAATTTGGCAAACTGATCAACATGAAAGTTGTCCCTCATTTTGTCTAGTTGAATTTCCTTTTTTGAATCACTCCATTTGGAGTTTTGTAGCTCAAGTTATGGCCTAAGAACTATGACTGGCCGGATTAGGCAGAACCCAAAATTCTGGGTAAAATTGTTTATGCCAGATTTGGTAACTCAAGTTTGGTTGGCAATTTGACTAGGTTATGGTCATAATTTGGGTCAGGTTTCTTCATAAAAGTTGTTGGTCTATATCTCAACTTGTTGCTGGTAACATTTCAGGTCAATTGGACCTTGCTACATTGAGTTATGGCCAAATGACCAAATAATTTTCATTTGGTCATTTTGCCCAGGCAGATTGCAGGTCACCCGGATTAGGGCAAACTTTTGGTCAAGTTGGTTTGGTTTTCTGGGCATGGTTTCTTCACCAAAGTTATGCCATTATGTGTCTAGTTTCACCTCCAATTGGCCTCATACCAATTGGAGTCACCCATCCTCAGTTATAGGTCAAACAATACCCTAGACTCATAGGTCCAAATTCCCTGCATAAGAGAAGCACTCCCAATTTTCAATTTCACCCAACTTCCAAACTTCAATTCACATTTATAACACTTCTAATAGTCAATAATCAACCTCAACATCATCAAATTCAAGTCACAACACAAAATTCCATATTTGAGCAAACCCTAAATCAACTTGCACAAATTTTAAATTCCAAGAGAATTTCTAGCACTAACCTTATTCCTTAGCTTTACTCAACTTCAATTCAACCTTCTAATCAATCAAAAACTTGAAGCTCCTTCTTAGTCCACCTTGGCTGAAATTCCTCTTGCCCTAAACTCAATTTCTTTTGGTTTTCTTGAGTGCTTTCTACTAATTAGGCTTTAGTTTAGGGTGGGCTATAATTTTTCCAAGAAAAAATTTGGTTGAGACTTAAGGTTTTAAGCTTTGGATTTTAGGTTTTAATGGAAAATTTTAGAGAAGAAGGGAAGAAGGCACTTGGACAGGAAGAAGAAGGGAAAAAATGCAGATTTTTTGTTCAATAATTAACCTATATAATAATTAAATATTTAATGGCAATATGGTAAATAAGTAGAATGGCAAATTTGAAATTATTTTGAAGTTTATAATCATTATAATTTGACTTTTCAATAATTATTTTTAATTTTCATAATTTCAATTAATTAAATTAATTTAGCTTCATTAAATTAATAATCATCACTTTTGGTCAATATTGGACTCTCAAATTTAATTGACCAAATTTTGCTCTTACCGAGTTGTTGGTTTATCTTTTTTTCTTCTTTCTTTTACTCATTTTTAATTTAATTTTCATCAATATTTATTCCTATTTTATGTCATAATAATTATTTACTCAATTGGACAAGTTGGTCAAAAATCATCTCCGAAGACGAAATGACCAAAATGCCCTTCGTTTGACTTAACAGACTAAAATTGTCTGTACCAATTGAGAATTTTTTCTAAACCTTTTCTTGGCATTTTAATGCCATAAAACCCTCAATGACTCTTCTCTGGGGTCTCAAAAATTATTTTATAATTTTTTCCCTTGGTCTAGGGCTCTTAATTGCGAGAACATCAACTTCCCACTGGGTTACCCATCACTAGGGCACCGGCTCATTTAACTTGGTTATATTTTATTTCTAAAATTTTTTCTAAATTTTTCTTATTAATATTTGAGTTATTTATGACTCCTCACTCTAGTCTAATTATTTTTCCGGACGTTCTAGCTGTCCGGACCGACACCGGTCTCCGGAACAGTAGAATGTGCGAAATTGTTAAAGTGAGGGTGTTACATATAGAGACTAGAGGAGCAGCAGAGTGAGCTGCTGAGGATATTGGAGCCACATCCCTAAAGTTTTGTCCGGTATATTTTATACCCTGATTGTAATATTTAGTTTGATGTATGTAAATATATGTACATGTACTAACTGGTCATGAGCAGTTGTATAGAGTTTGTAATAATATTATTTTGGTTTTGCCAATGTAAAGTTTGGTTAATGAATGTAAATTATTTTTACTTTAATGAAAAATTATTGTGTTATTTTTTATGACAATTGAATTGAAATTTGATGTTGAATTGTGTTGAGGTAGTAGTGAGTTTGATGAAAAAGAATTATTGGAAGTGTTTTTTACAGGTTTTTGAAGAATTGTTTTCTTAAAATACAGACGGCACTCTGTTGAAATTTTATCAAAAATTTGCGTAAAAATAAAAGGGACAAAAATTTGAACTAGTTTTTAAACTTCTATTAAATGTCAAAAAATGCTCACCACTTCTAAAAAGTAAGAAAATTGTTTTAAAATCCCTTGTAGGGTACTTAATGAGTTATCAGTAGGTGAAGTTCGGTAGTTCATTAGGTATTCTACGGGATCATGTTATGCCTTACAGAGGGGTAAGGTGTGACATCAGCACACAAGGAGAGCTATGCGAAAAGAGGGGAGAGAAAATTAAGCTTGTATGCTAAAGGAAGAGATGTGAGGAATGCCATGTTTGCCAACAAACAAATGTTATTAATTGTGTTTAAGGACTCTTGTTTATCCACATCTAACCTTGACCCCAATTTGCCTAGTGTTGTTGTCTCCCTTTTGCAAGAATATGAGGATGTGCTACTTGAGGAAGTGCCGCCTGGACTACCACCTATTCGAGAGATTAAGCACCTGATTGATTTTGTACCTGGAGTAGTTATTCCCAACCATCTAACCTATAGAACTAACCCAGAAGAAACCAAAGAATTACAAAGGCAAGTTGAGGAATTGCTAGCTAAGGGTTATATGAGAGAAAATATGAGCCCTTGTGCTATACCCATCCTTTTGGTACCAAAGAAAGATAGCACATAACGCATGTGTGTGGATTGTAGGGCGGTCAACAAAATCACTGTAAAATATCGCCACCCTATACCTAGATTGGATGATATGTTGGATGAACTTTGTGGTGCTTGTGTTTTTACCAAAATTGACTAGAAAAGCGGATATCATCAAATTCGCATGAAAGTAGGTGATGAATGGAAGACTGCATTTAAAATAAAGCATGGACTATATGAGTGGTTTGTGATGCCTTTTGGGCTAACTAATGCTCCTAGCACTTTTATGAGATTGATGAATCTTTTGTTGCATGCTTTTATTGGAAAATTTGTTGTTGTTTAGATTGATGAATCATGAGATTGATGGAGGATGTGAGGAGGATGTTAGTCATAGGATTAAAGCCGGATGGTTGAAGTGGAGACATGCCTCCGGAGTTTTATGTGATCGCAAGATTCCCAATAAGTTAAAAGGAAAATTTTACCGTACAGCCATACGACCGACTATGTTATATGGTAGTGAGTGTTGGGCACTGAAGGAGTCATATGCGTCTAAGATAAGAGTTACAGAGATGAGAATGTTAAGGTGGATGAGTGGCCATACTAGACTAGATAAAGTCCGTAATGAGAGTATTAGAGAAAAGGTAAGAGTGGTGCCAATTGAGGATAAGTTGAGAGAAGGGAGATTGAGGTGGTTTAGTCATGTGAAGCGTAGACATATGGAGGCTCCAGTTAGACAAGTAGAGCATATAAGGTTAGATGATAGAAAGAAAAAAAGGGGTAGACTTAAATAGACTTGGAGGAGAGTAGTACAACATGACCTAGAAGCATTACACATTTATGAGGATTTAACCCAAAATCGTTTAGAGTGGAGAAAGCGAATCCATATAGCCAACCCCAAATTTTTGGGATAAAGGCTTAGTTGAGTTGAGTTTAGTTGTATTGGTTTACAGTAGAGACATGAATGAACATATGCATCATTTAAGAGCTGTATTTGATGTGTTAAGAAAGGAAAAATTGTATGCTAACTTGAAGAAATGTTCATTTTGCATTGAAAAAGTTGTCTTTTTAGGATTTGTCATTAGTGTTAATGGTGTTGAAGTTGATAATGAAAAAATTAGAGCTATTAGAGACTAGCCCATTCCAAAGTCTGCATCTGAAGTACGTAGTTTCCATGGACTAGTTAGTTTCTATAGAAGATTTATTAAGAATTTCAGTACCATTGTAGCTCCATTGAATGATCTTGTCAAAAAGAATGTTAATTTTGTTTGGGAATAGAAACAAGATGATGCTTTTCACAAAATTAAAGACATGTTATATTCCGCTCCTTTGTTGGCTTTACCCGATTTTTCTAAGACTTTTGAGATTGAGTGTGATGCATCAGGAATAGGTATTAGAGCCGTTTTAATGCAGGATAAGAGACCAATGGCCTACTTTAGTGAGAAGCTTAATGGAGCAGCTTTGAACTATTCTACTTATGACAAAGAGTTGTATGCATTGGTACGTGCCTTGGAAACGTGGCAACATTACTTTTGGCCAAAGCAATTTGTCATCCACACAGATCATGAGTCATTGAAGCATATCAAGGGGCAGAATAAGTTGAGTAGGCATCATGCAAAATGGGTTAAGTTCATTGAGACCTTCCCATATGTAATTCAATACAAACATGGGAAAGATAATGTGGTTGTTGATGCCTTATCTCGAAGGTATAATCTTCTCATACTTCTTGATGCAAAGTTATTAGGATTCGAATATGTGAAAGAATTATATGCTGAAGATGATGACTTTGCTAAGGAGTATGTTGCTTGTGAAAAGAATGCTTTTGAGAGATTTTATAAGCATGATGGATATTTGTTTAGAGAAAATAGATTATGTATGCCTAAGAGTTCTATGCGTGATTTGCTTGTGAATGAATCCCATGCTGGTGGAATAATGGGTTATTTTGGTGTTGCCAAACTTTAGATGTGTTAAAGGAACATTTTTATTAGCCGAATATGAAAAGAGATGTTGAAAGAGTATGTGCTAGGTGTGTTGTGTGTGCTAAGGCTAAATCTAGAGTTTTGCCACACGGTTTGTATACACCTTTACCTACCCCTAGTGATCCTTGGGTTCATTTGTCTATGGATTTTGTATTAGGATTACCTAGGTCTAAACAAGGCCATGATTCAATTTTTGTTGTTATTGACAGGTTTTCAAAAATGGCACATTTTATTCCATGCCATAAAACAGATGATGCTACAAATGTTGCAAATTTATTCTTTAGAGATATTATTAGGTTGCATGGCATACCTAAGAGTTTAGTTAGTGATAGGGATGTTTCATTTTTAGAAGGTTTTGTGGGGAAAATTGGGCACCAAATTGTTATTGCCCACCACTAGTGACCCACAAACCGATGGTTAAACTGAAGTAGTAAATAGGACACTAACTACTCTTTTGAATGTTGTGGTTAAGCAAAATTTGAAGTTATGGGAAGATTGCATTCCACTTGTTGAATTTGCATACAATAGAAATGTGCATTCTTCTACTGGCTATTCTCCATTTGAAATTGTGTATGGTTTCAATCCTTTAACTCCTTTGGATCTTTTACCTTTGCCGGTGAATAAGCTTGCTAGTTTATATGGAAAAAGAAAAGCAGAATTGGTGAAGAAAATCCATGAACAAGCCAAGCTTCAAATTGAAAGGAAAAATGAAAAATATGCTAGTTAAGCCAACAAAGAATGGAAGAAAGTTACATTTCAACTTGGAGATTGGGTGTGGGTTCACTTATGCAAAGAGAGATTTTCTGTTAGTAGTATGCCTTAGAGCATATCATTTAGTATGTATCTTGTACATGTTTTTATTAATAAAAGGCATTTCCACTTTTCCGTTTACATAATATATTTACGTGTAATAGAAAAGGTCCATTGATATTTTGTTAGAAATTCTATTCTTAAGTTGTTAAGAATATGAGTGATAGTATTTCTAGTACAAAATATCATAAATAGGTTCACAATCGAGGATACTTCATAATAAGGACATGACTTATCCAGAAAGATTGTATTCATGTTGGTTCCCAAGTTATTTATATGAGATATAAATAAGATGGAATGGTGAGTCTCATGCCATATAACAAACATGATAGGCACTTATACATGATAAGTAGGCCGAACCAGTGACACTTATGACAAGCACATGGAGTTTTGCTCTTGTCAATGTATCGTCATAAATCATATCAGTGCATATAATTTTTAGACCTGAGATAGCACAGTTATCTTGTATATAGGTGGTTTGAGTTTGATACTGCTTTCATACTTGTATTGTGTATGGGTATATGGGCATGTGTTGGCTCCTACTAGTTATATATGGAGGTAGGTGTTGATCAAGATGGAATATGTTCCTCTAAGTAAATAGGGATAAAATCCTATGTTCATTTAATTGTTCTTGATGTTTCAAGTTCCTGGCCAGGACAGATAGATTTAATCAGAAAAGAGTTTCTGATGAGAAAATCTTTTAATCAAGACTGGAATTAAAAGAGAACATAATATTCATAGCAAATGGGGGTTTGACATAAACCATGACTCCAGCTTGAGTTGGGATTTTGTAACAGAGAGATTCTAGTGCATGGTAATATATGACTATAGGTTCATTTAAGGTAAACCTTATTACTGATTGGGTGGCCATGGCATGCTATGCTAGGTGTTAACCATGGTCTATGAGGTGCATAAAATGATTTAGAGAAATCATTTATGGTAAAAAAGAGTTCTGATAATATTAAGAGTTGATATCATATCTCATTGCCAATTAGTGATGAGCCTAGTAAGTCACACGCATACACAAGTAATCACCTAATTAAATATGATTTAATTAATTAATTAAAGAGTTTAATTGATTAATTAAATAGGTTTGGTTTGCAATTAGAGTGCAAAGTCCCTAGCATGACTTGAAACTAAATCTAGGTTATTGGACGTATAGTATAAGTTAAATTTATATTTAAAGTGTTTAAATGTGAATTTAATTAATGAGAAATTAATTAATAGAGATTAATTAATTAATTTATATTTAATATAAATTGATTAGAAGAAGAGAAATAATTATTTTGGGTTGAGAACTCAAAATTAAGACACATGGGCATTTTGGTCATTTCACAGGGTGACATGTGGCACCATCAGATGGTGACACATGGCACTATACATAAGCTTGCTAAATGTCTTTTAATCATGTAAGATGATTAAAATTAAGATTAAATATAGGTTTGATACTTGGCACAATGTGATTGGGTCAATTAAACCTAGAATCAATCAGAGGGTGACATGTGGCAAGGGTTTTATGTGTTGACCTAGCTATATAAGTGCTGTTATGAAAAGAAAACAATAGAACTAGCAGCTAATATCTTTGGTGCCACCACCCAAGAGGCTCTCCCTCCTCTTCATCTTCTTCTCTCATCTATTCCAAGAGATTAGCAAACAATCTCTTGAATTGAAAATACTAGAAATTGTTTCTAATATCCTGTTTACATCTTTAATTTTTTAAAAGGCAAAACTTGATTTTCTAATTAATAGAAAAAGCTTTAGAAGCTGTTCAAGGGCTGCCATAGGTAAACTTGGTGTGGACAAGCTAGAGGGACAACATTTGGTGTTCTAAAGATGCATCCCAAAGGCACAAATGCGCTGCAGTGCATCAAGAGGTTAATGTATTTGTTCTTGATCTAATCTAGGGTTTTAAAATTAATCTGATTAATTTTAAAGTCTTAAATGGTAAATACAGATAAAAAAAAAACATATTAAAAGTTTTTTAATATGTTGTTTATCATTGAAATCAAATAGATAAAAATAAATCTTGCATGATGCATGTGACCCTAGGTGAAAATTTTTTAATTCAATGGTATAAACTTATGTTTTTCATGCTTCCGCTCCTTCAATTGGTATCAGAGTCACTATATTTGCCATTTAGATTGTTGATTATATGATTTAATTGTGTGATTTCATCAAGAGATGATTGATCCATTACTGGTTGCAAAGGATGTCTGGCGGTGCACATGGTGAAGCCACCATAGGTGGCGGCAACAATGTTCCTCCAATGGTGGTGTAAGGTTTGGTTTTAAATTCTGCAATTGTTGTATAATCTAAGGTCTATCCTATGACTAATTAAAGTGTTTAATTAGTAGTTTTAATCACACAATTAAATTTTGATTCAAATCTGAATTTTTAAAGTTATTTGAATTATATTCAAATCTGAATTTTTAAAGTTATTTGAATAATATTCAAATATGAATTTTTTAAAATTATTTGAATGTGATTCAAATATGATTTTTAAAAATTGTTTGAATGTGATTCAAATTTGATTTTTAAAAATTGTTTGAATGTGATTCAAATACGAATTTTTAAATTTGTATGAATGTGATTCAAATCTGAATTTTTAAATTTGTTTGAATCATATTCAAATCTGGAATTTAAGTTCAATATGAGATATTCAATTTAATTTAAGTATGTATGTTTTATTTAATTGTTAAATAGTGATATGCATGATGGATGATCATGGACTATAAAAGACCAATGTGATTGGATTTATTTCTTTTATGTTTCTTTGGGATTGTAAATTAATTAATTTATTTTAATTTTTTTTGGGCATTTATTATTAAGTTTGTAATAATTTTTGGGTTGTAATTTCATTTATTTAAGTTCTTGTAAATTTGCCTTGGTATGCCAAGGATTGCTATGTAATTGGATTGCAAGAAGTTCAAAGAGGTCAAGAGCATTGGTGGGACTAGTGGGAGGAATTCAAGATCAAGTGTTGATTATGTACGCCTTCAGCAACTCTTGTAATATGAATGAATGAAATACACCTAGGAATGCCCTGATTCAATTCTTGGTGGCTCAGAATTGAATCCCTTAGCAAGTCCATGATCATACCATATTTACTATTTATCCATGAATGCATGAGATGTATGGGAATGTATGCAAGTATATGATATACGCATGCTAAATGGATAATGTGCAAAGTGAGACCTTAATAGTAATTAGGATGACCATAAAATCTTCCAAACAAATAATTAAGTTGGAAATGCTATAATTAAAGTAATTAAAACATGGGCCCTCCATTTAGGCAATTATTTTAAGAAATTTTAAATACTTGCATAAGATGCAATTAATTTAAGAGATTTTCTTAAGAATAATTATTAAGCATGAGATGTTGTAAATATGTAAATGGTTTGGTGGCCAATATTGGATGTACCTGAGGACATAAAAATAATTTTCATAATTACTGGCTCAATGGGATCAACTTAACTAATGCAAGATAAGTCAATAATGGATGTACCTGAGATTTTGAGCATTAGGGGCTAGGTAAAGGACTGAACCTCACATGAGATGTGATGGACAAGGAGTTGCACACTTATAGTTTATTGTAATTCCAATAATGGATGTACTTGAGGATGATCAATAGAATTATAAGAATTCAATCACCCACTAGAAATCCATCCAACTAGGATTTCCGTTTTCTACTTTGGAAGTGTAGGATTCGCTAAGTTAGTGGGAGGACCAATTTGATTAAAAGACCATAATCATTTTGGTTAATTACTTGATACATTTACTAATTAATCTGGTTATTTTTTGCCGTTAATTTTCTGAGAATAATGAGCACAAAACAACCACCACCATCAAATATCTTTGCAAGCATACTTGATCGCAATAGGTTGAGAGGACCTAATCTCTCTGATTGGCTAAGAAATTTGAAACTTGTCCTGAACCTTAAACATATAGGATATGTTCTAGACTCAAATGTTCCTGGTCCCTTACCTTCAGAGGCCACTTCAGAGGAACATGAAACTTTGGACAAGTGGAAGGAGCATAATATGAGAGCTACGTATTACATGCTTGCTTCCATGAGTAATGAGTTACAGAAGCAGCATGAAAACATGCAGAGTGTGAGTGAGATCCTCCTTCATCTACAAGAGTTGTACGGTGAGCACAGCAGGAATGCTAGGTATGAGATATCTAGGCAGCTGTTCCGCATGAGAATGTCTAAGGGATAGAATGTTGGGGATCATGTCCACAAAAAGATTCGGCTCATTGAGCAGTTGGAACATCTTGACTTTAACATGGATTTCCAACTACAGACGGATTTGATCCTTCAGTCCCTTCCTAAGTCATTTGGGAATTTTGTGACAAATTTTCATATGACTAAACAGGAATGCACCTTGGCTGGTTTACTCAACATGCTGGTTATTGCCCAAAAGAATATATCGGGCAATAAAGGAAAAGAGGTAGCTTTGATTGCATCTTCTTCTGCTGGAAAGTCCAACAAGAAGAAGGGCAATAAGAAAAAGAAACCTCAGATTCCTGGTCCTTCCAAGAAAATAGCTAAATAGAAAGGGAAGACTAAAGCTGATGGAGGCAAAGGAAAGTGTTTCCATTGCCAGAAGGATGGGCACTATAAAAGGAATTGCCCAGAGTATCTTGCTTCTCTGAAGGACAAGAAGGATACACCTTTGGAAGGTATGTCCATATCTTGTTATTTAGATTTTAATGATACTCATAGTTCATCTACAGCTTGGGTTTTAGATACTGGTGCTAGTTCTCACATTTCTAATGATATGCAGGAACTAGCAAATAGTAGCAGCTTGCATTCTCGAGATGTTAGACTCCGGATTGGCAATGGCTCAACTGTTGAAGCTTTAGCCATAGGATCTAAAACTTTTTACATGTTTGGACATGTTTTGTGTTTGGATAATATTTTATATGTACCTGATGCTTTTAAGAACATTATTTCTATATCTAGTTTGACTAGAAATGGCTATGAATTTCAATTCACAGATGATGTTTGCAATATTTATTTTGGAAATAAATATGTTAGTTCGAGTTATATGAATGATGGTCTTTATTATTTGGATAATAATGACAAACACAAAATGAATGCAAGTGATCTAAAAGAATGCAATGCCATGATGAAAACCAGCTCAAGTTCAAAATATATTTGGCACTTCAGGTTATGTCATGTTGCAAAAGATAGGATTGCAAAATTAGAGAAAATGGGGATTCTATCCTCATTGGGCTCTGAGCCTACTTCAACTTGTGAATCTTGCCTTCAGGGTAAAATGACTAGATCACCCTTTGTTGGATAAGGGCTAAGAGCTGAAAATATTTTGGTGCTAATACATAGTGATGTATGTGGTCCATTTAAAGAAATGGCTAGAGGTGGCTTTCATTATTTTATTACCTTTACTGATGATAAATCAAGGTTTGGGTATTTGTATTTGATGAAATACAAACATGAATCCTTTGAAAAGTTCAAAGAATTTAAATCTGAAGTAGAAAATCAATCAGGAAAGAGTATTAAAGCTCTTCGATCAGATCGTGGAGGTGAATATTTGAGTACTGAATTTGATGAATACTTGAGAGAGCACGGCATTGTTTCTCGGTGACTCCTTCAGAACGCCACGTTGAATGGTGTATCGAAAGGAGAAATCGTACCTATTGGATATGGTACGTAGTATGATGAGCTATCTTGATATGCCAATCTCCTTTTGGGGATTTGCATTAGAATCGACTTTTATATTACGAATAGGATTCCATTAAAATCGTTTCTTCCACACCTTATGAGATATGGCATGGAAGAAAACTAAGTCTTAAGCATGTTAAGATTTGGGGTTGTCGACTTATATCAAAAGTCAACACTGATAAATTAGAAACCAGATCAGAAAAAGGTCAATTTGTTGGATATCCAAAAGATAGTTTTGGATATTATTTTTATTTGCCTACTTCACAAAAGGTTGTGATAAGTAGAGATGCCACATTTCTTGAATAACAATTTATTAAAAAAGGAGGCAAAGGAAGGCAAATAGAGTTAGAATTGGAGAATTCTGACCAACTAACAGATCAGATGGATATAGATCCATCTAGTCAACCTACACCCGTTGATGAAACATCTACAGCTGTTCCTCGTAGAACAACCAGGGTATCTCACCCACCAGTGAGATATGGTTTTCTTCATGAAGAAGAACAAGAGTTGTCTACTCATGAAGAAGTAAATCATGGAGATGATCCACTTACTTATGAAGAAGCTATATCAGATATAGATTCTTCAAAATGGATTGATGCTATGAAATCTTAGATTGATTCCATGTATAAAAATCAAGTTTGGGATCTTGTAGACCCACCTGAAGGTATTGTACCTATAGGGAACAAATGGGTTTTCAAGAAGAAAATTGGTTCAGATGGAAAGGTAGAGACCTATAAGGCAAGGCTAGTAGCGAAAGGGTTTCGCCAAAGGCAAGGAATCGACTATGAGGAGACTTTCTCACTTGTTGCCATGCTTAAATCAATTAGGATTCTATTAGCAATAGCTGCATACTATGATTATGAGATTTGGCAGATGGATGTCAAAACAGCTTTTCTCAATGGATACATTGAAGAAAACATTTTCATGGAACAACCTAGGGGTTTTGAATCCCAAGATGGTTCCAAGGTATGCAAGCTAAAGCGATCCATTTATGGGTTGAAACAAGCTTTGAGGAGTTGAAATATCCGTTTTGATGAAGCCATTAAATCATTTGGTTTTATAAAAAATGAGGATGAGCCATGTGTATATAAGAAGGTTAGTGACAATGCTATCACTTTCCTTGTCTTATATGTGGATGACATACTATTGATGGGTAATGACACAGGTATGTTGAGAACTGTAAAGGTATGGTTGTCAAATAAATTCTCCATGAAAGACTTAGGGGAGGCAACCTATATTCTTGGAATTCGCATATATAGAGATAGAGCGAAAAGAATAATTGGTTTATCCCAAAGCCTATACTTGGAAAAGGTGTTAAAGAGGTTTAACATGCTTGATTCCAAGAGAAGATTGTTACCAGTGAGACATGGTATCCATCTTTCTAAAGAGATGTCTCCAAAGACACCTGAAGAAAGAGATAAAATGGCCAGGATTCCATATGCTTCGGCTATTGGAAGTTTAATGTATGTAATGTTGTGTACTAGGCCGGATATTGCATATGCTGTTAGTTTGACTAGCAGGTATCAATCCAATCTAGGTTTGGAACACTGGATAGCTGTCAAGAATATCCTTAAGTACTTGAGAAGAACTAAGGATTTATTCTTGATCTATGGAGGTGGAGATTTACAATTGGATGGTTATACTGATTCTGATTTCCAATCAGATATCGATGATAAAAAGTCTACATCTGGATATGTGTTCATTTATAATGGAGGTGCGATCGGTTGGAAGAGTTCCAAGCAGTACGATGCAGATTCCACTACGAGGTTGAATATATTCTTGCATCGAATCTTTGCAAAGGAAGCTATTTGGATAAAGAAGTTCGTGACAGAACTTGCAGTAGTTCCTTCCATTGAGTTAGCGGTTCCACTTCACTGTGACAACAATGGAGCAGTCATACAGGCTAAAGAACCCAAGTCTCACCAGAAATCCAAACACATAGAAAGGTGCTACCACATTATCAGAGAAATAGTTGGGTGAGGCGATGTAGCCATGCAGAAAATAGCATCAGCTGAAAATCCAGCTGATCCATTCACTAAGCCTATGTCACATACTCAGCTAGACCGACATCTTGAGAAGATGGGTCTAAGATATTGTAATGAATGGCTCTAGTGCTAGTGGGAGATTGTTAGTAGTATGCCCTAGAGCATATCATTTAGTATGTATCTTATACATGTTTTTATTAATAAAAGGCATTTTCACTTTTCCATTTACATAATATATTTATGTGTAATAGAAAAGGTCCATTGATATTTTGTTAGAAATTCTATTTTTAAGTTGTTAAGAATATGAGTGATAGTATTTCTAGTACAAAGTATCATAAATAGGTTCACAATCGAGGATGCTTCATAATAAGGACATGAATTATCTAGAAAGATTGTATTCATGTTTGTTCCTAAGTTATTTATATGAGATATAAATAAGATGGAATGGTGAGTCTCATGCCATATAACAAACATGATAGGCACTTATACATGATAAGTGGGCCGAACCAATGACACTTATTACAAGCACATGGAGTTTACTCTTGTCAATGTATTGTCATAAATCATATCATTGCATTTAATCTTTAGACCTGAGATAGCACAGTTATCTTGTATATAGGTGGTTTGAGTTTGATACTGCTTTCATACTTGTACTGTGTATGGGTATATGGGCATGTGTTGGCTCTTACTAGTTATATATGGAGGTAGGTGTTGATCAAGATGGAATCTGTTCCTCTAAGTAAATGGGGATAAAATCTTATGTTCATTTAATTATTCTTGATGTTTCAAGTTCCTGGCCATGACAGATAGATTTAATTAGAAAAGAGTTGCTGATGAGAAAATCTTTTAATCAAGAACTGGAATTAAAAGAGAACATAATATTCATAGCAAATGGGGTTTGGCATAAACCATGACTCCAGCTTGAGTTGGGATTTTATAACAGAGAGATTCTAGTGCATGGTAACATATGATTATAGGTTCATTTAAGGTAAACCTTATTACTGATTGGGTGGCCATGGCATGCTATGCTAGGTGTTAACCATGGTATATGAGGTACATAAAATGATTTAGAGAAATCATTTATGGTAAGAAAGAGTTCTGATGATATTAAGAGTTGATATCATATCTCATTGCCAATTAGTGATGAGCCTAGTAAGTCACACACATACACAAGTAATCACCTAATTAAATATGAATTAATTAATTAATTAAAGAGTTTAATTGATTAATTAAATAGGTTTGATTTGCAATTAGAGTGCAAAGTCCCTAGCATGACTTGAAACAAAATCTAGGTTATTGGACGTATAGTATAAGTTAAATTTATATTTAAAGTGTTTAAATATGAATTTAATTAAAGAGAAATTAATTAATAGAGATTAATTAATTAATTTATATTTGATATAAATTGATTAGAAGAAGAGAAATAATTATTTTGGGTTGAGAACTCAAAATTAAGACACAGGGGCATTTTGGTCATTTCACAGGGTGACATGTGGCGCCATGAGATGGTGACACATGGCACTACACATAAGCTTGCCAAATGTCTTTTAATCATGTAAGATGATTAAAATTAAGATTAAATATAGGTTTAACACTTGGCACAATGTGATTGGGTCAATTCAACCTTGAACCAATTAGAGGGTGACATGTAGTAAGGGTTTTATGTGTTGACCTAGCTATATAAGTGTTGTTATGAAATGAAAACAATATAACCAGTAGCTGATATCTTTGGTGTCGCCACCTAAGAAGCTCTCCCTCCTCTTCATCTTCTTCTCTCATCTATTCCAAGAGATTGGCAAACAATCTCTTGAATTAAAAATACTAGAAATTGTTTCTAGTATCCTGTTTACATCTTTAATCTTTTAAAAGGAAAAACTTGATTTTCTAATTAATAGAAAAAGCTTTAGAAGCTGTTCAAGGGCTGCCATAGGTGAACTTGGTATGGACAAGCTAGAGGGACAATATTTGGTGTCCTAAAGACGCATTCTAAAGGCATAAATATACTGCAGTGCATCAAGAGGTTAGTGTATTTATTCTTGATCTAATCTAGGGTTCTAAAATTAACCTGATTAATTTTAAAATCTTAAATGGAAAATACAGATCCAAGAAAAAATATTAAAAGTGTTTTAATATGTTGTTTATCATTGAAATCAAATAGATAAAAATAAATCTTGCATGATGCATGTGACCCTAGTTGAAAATTTTTGAATTCAATAGTATAAACTTATGTTTTTCATGCTTCTGCTCCTTCATTTCCCTCTCGAAAGAAATCAAAATTATAACCAAGTTGTTATGGACCTTTCCAAGTGCTGACCAAAATTAATGATAATGCCTACAAAATAGACTTGCCAAATGAGTATAATGTCAGTGCCACCTTTAATGTTGCTGATTTACCTCCTTGTGTTGATGCAGGAACAGATTCGAGGACGAATCCTTTTGAAGAGGAGGGGAATGATGAGAATCAAGCTACATCCACGCCAAAGGATTTCATCCAAGGTCCAATTACTAGAGCTAGAGCTAAATCACTTCAGAATTTAATTTGTGAAGTCTTAAGGAGCAAGGATTATAAGCTAGAATGGCATGAAGAAAATTATAAAGGATTAAATTTAATGAAAATTAAGCTTGGAAGTGACAAGGTGTTGTGTGGAGCATTAGGTTACATGGAATAACCTGTGGACATGCATGCACCAGATCCAACCCATGTACATGCACCATGTTCTATGCACATAAAGATTCAAAAATGCTGCTGGCACCTTTTTGGGGGGTTACATGCACATGTGCACAAAAGTGCAGCTGTCACCCTTTTGAAGGAATATTCCACGCTATTATGACTACCTCTCTTTTGGACTTAATTGCCCTTGTTGCTGCTATATTAAGTTTACTTTTTGTTGAGGACATTTTTGTCTTTTGGTAGTTTAATTTTTGTTTAGACTTAAAGCTCCTTGTAGCTGTTACTAAAGTAGGGATATTTTAGTCTTTAGCTTTGGGACCAAGAGGCTATAAATACAAGTGTAATGAGAGAGGTGGAGGACACACTTTCAATATTAATGAAAATTTGTTTCTGCTCCATTGGTGAGTAAATTGGCTGTTGTCTTTGTTCTTGTAAAGCTCATTGACTTGCTGAGATTTTTATCTTGCAAGGTTTAATGTGCATAATATTCTTGGTTTATTCATTCTCCATATGAATTAGGTCAAGAATCTCATTTCTGATATTTTTTTTGAATTACACATCAATCTGATTGTGCTGGTTTAAAGAATCCAATTCGTACAACTTGAATTTGGTGTTTTCCATTTTGGGTTCATTGTTTATTGAATGTGGGTTTGAAGTTGCTCATTACTTGAGGTTCATGTCCAAACAGCTCAAGGATTTCAATTCCATCTGATACTATTCTTTGAATTACACATCACTTTTTTGTTAGTTCAAAGAATCAAATTCATACATCTTGATTTGGTGCTTTCCATATTGCTCCTTTAATTCTTGAATGTGGGTTTTCAAGTTACCAGTTATTTGAAGGTTCACGTCAGTTTCTATCTCCACTTTTTCTATCCTGAGAGCATTCTTGATGTCTTTTACCCATGTTCTTCTTGCATCTAACTCTTGTAGATATTTCTTTATCTCTTCAATCATTTGATTTTCCCCTCTTGTTGACATGAACTCCTAACCTTTGTATAACCAAATGACTAAAGGTTAATACAATATGATGCAAATGCATGAGTATGCATATACATGATATCTATGATTTTTTATTTCAAACTTGTGATTTTGAATGTAAAACTAAAAATATCCTAAAAAATGAATAAACTCTAAAGATTTTGGAATGTTGATTTTGACTCTTGAAAATTGCATGTAAAAATTTAAGAGAAAAAAATGAACAGACTTTAGACATGAACAAATTTTGGACAATGAATTTGGAACTAAAAAAAAAAACCCAAAATGACTTAAAAAAAAAACAAATGCATATGTAGTTTTGCCTCCTTATGCTTCCAAAACACTCACGTGTGAAATAAAAAGGACAAGTCCATAAAATATGTTCCTAAGTATTGTTACATTTGGCCCAATCAACAGGGAATTTGTGACACCCCTTACCCGACTACAGTGTAACCGAACAAGACATGTCACACTCGGTGCTGGAGCACCCTATTTTATCTTACTTTATTCTTTTAAAAATTTTGTTCTCGTTATATTTTAATATAAATTATCTTTCTTGGAGAAACCAGCGAAGTTCCCCATATTTCTATTACCATTTGGCGTATTTCACTATTCACGTATTTGAAATTCAACAATATTTTCAAGTAAAATCTCATAATCATCTCATATTTCAATATCATCCATGTATTTCAATTCTCATATTCATTTCCATCCACTTTCCTTCATACTCCATTCACATATCAAAATTCTCATATTTCCATTAATTTACATAATTTGCAAACTAATTAAATAAATTTACAATTTACATGATTTACAAATTAATTACATATGAACTAATCAATTTATTAATTTACATCACATAAATATTACTTACAAATTCTTAGTTTACATTACAACATACAAAATATTTATAATATACAAAATACATAAAGTGATTTATATGGGCCCTATCTACATGCATTACTGAGGAGGTGACAACCTTGAACCCTTCTGACACTTCTGCAAATCTAGACTTCAAAATCCCAATCTAATATCCACTGGGTTTTGCCTTCAATACCTGCGCGAAGGAAACAAATCCATCGCGCTAAGCATTTCTGCTTAGTGTTGCAATAATATAACAAGAAATAATGTATACAAATAAGAAAGACTGAAGTATAATTCTAAAGTATAATTTAGATCCTCAGGTATCAATTAAATTTGGTATGATATTTCTAACATCAACTATCTTATTTTCTATTTTGTCCCTCTTTGGAAGTATTGAGTTTATACAGTTATAATATTCGATATACGGATTAATTCAAAGAGTATTGTATTTTTGGTTTCTACAATTCTGAAAATTTTATTTGTACCAGTTTGTTCAGTTATGTTTCCATTGCTAATCTTTTTCCTCATTTCATTCAATACTTTCTAATGTTTTTAATTACTAATGTTCTTAAATAATTTTAATAATTTACACTGCCCAGGTAACCTATGACAGGCTTACTAAACTGGATAACGGGTTGTTAGCACTGGACATCGCGGTGCCTCGGGCCATCATACCATGGGACGCGGAACGTCAACCACGTATGCAGTCAATATGGCTAAAAAGCCATGATAACATATAATCGGGCATAAAAGCCATGAGTGCGGGCATAAAGCCATGAGTGCAGGCATAAAGCCATGAATACAGGCATAAAGTCTTACGCAGTACTACTAAAATAATACCCTATTGGCATGCCAATCTTGTAATACCCTCACTATAGTAATTCCGTACATTCTACTATTCCAGTGACCGGTGTCGGTCCAAACAGCTAGAACATTTGGAAAAATATTTAGACTAGAGTGATGAGTCATAAATAACTCAAATATTAATAAAAAAATAGAGTGATGAGTCATAAATAACTCAAATATTAATAAAAAAAATTTAGGAAAAATTTTAGAAATAAAATATAACCAAATTAAATGAGCCGGTGCCCTAGCGATGGGTAACCTAGTGGGAAGTTGCGGTCTTCGCAACTAAAAGTCCTACACTCGGGAGAAAATTTATAAAATAATTTTTAGGAGTCCAAAGAGAGTCATTGAGGTTTCTATGGCATTAGAATGCCAAGAAAATGTTTCGAAAAATTTTACAATCGGTACAGACAATTTTAGTCTGTTAAGCCAAATGGAGGGCATTTTGGTCATTTTGCCTTCAGAGGTGATTTTTGGCCAACTTGTCCAATTAAGTAAATAATTATTATGATCTAAAATATGAATAAATATTGCTAAAAATAGAATTAGAAATGAGTATAAAAGAAAAGGAAAGAAAAATGAAAGAAATTAGGAATTATGACATCATATGATGTCATTAAACACTCTCCACCCAATCACTATTTGACAAGCAAATTAAAAGGGATAAAAATGACATAAAAATGAGATAAAAATAAAATAATTCCAGCAGTCTTCTTCTTCCTAGTCCCGCACCAAAGAAAAAAGAGAAAGAGATAAGAGAGAAACCTCCATTGGAGCATACTTCAAACTTGTGTTCTACCCCCAAAACCACCTCAAAACCCTAGCTTCCCTTCACAAAAACTTCTCCTCACACCTAGAGCAAGACTTGGACAGCAAAAAGAAAGAGAAAAATTGGAGTTTTCAAGCCTTGTGATTTGGCTAAGTCAAGGTTAGTGCACTAACCATACCCTTTATCTTTCCTAAGCTTGAAAAGCATGCTTGATTAAGTTGAAATGGCATGAAAAGAAAAGAAAACTTGGAATATGTTGAAGTTCCAATTTGTGGCAGCCCTAGGAAGTAAATGAATTTGATGGTTTTGATGATTTTGTTTTAGTTAGTGAAGTTAATTAATGAAGTTTAAGGAATTAGAAATCAAATTGCATGGATGTATGATTGAGATTGAAATTATAAGTTAGGGTTTTGACCTAACTTAGTTTTTGTATTATTGCTTGGAATTTGATGACGTTGAGATGATTTAATGACCATTAGAAGTGCCAAATATGTCAAATGAAGTTTGTGGAGTTGGGAGAATTGAATTTAGGAGTGTTGATTCTTATGCAAGAAATTCGGACCTTTGTGTCCAATTTATCTTTTCAGCTATAACTAGAGTTGTATAGGTTCAATTGGTGCAAGTCCAATTGGACATGAAACTAGACACATAATGGTACAACTTTGGTGAGGAAACCCTACCCAGAAAACCAAACTAAGTTGACCTAAAAATTACCCTAAATGACTAAATGAACAGTATTTGTTCAAATGGTCATAACACAGTGTAGAAAAGTTCAATTGATCTGAAATTTTACCAGAAGAAATCTAAGACATAGCCCTACAACTTTCATGAAGAACACAAATCCAAATTATGACAATAACCTAGTCAAATTGCCAACCAAACTTTGGTCACCAAATCTGGCAGAACCAAATTGCCCAGAAATTTTGGGTACAGGTCAATCCGGCCAGTTATGGTAAAATGACCATAACTTGATCTACAAAACTCTAAATGGAGTGATTCAAAAAAAGAAATATAACTAGACACAATAAGGAACAACTTTCATGAAGACAATTTTGTCAAATTGCTATTGTACAAATGACCAATGGAGCTGTAATCCTAGGGTGTGAAATCTGAAAAATTTTGAATAACATAAGATACGCTTTGAAATGGTATTGGAAATCAATACCAACAAAAATAAAATGCAAAATGTGTTATCTTGGAGAAATTAGATTCAATAAATTTATTATGTATTAAAAAGTCAACAATTTGAGTGAATAGTAATGTGAATAGTAGTACAAAGACACTGTAACACCCTCCCTGTAGCAACTCCGTACATTCTACTGTTCTGGTGACCAGTGTTGGTCCGGACAGCTAGAACAATCGGAAAAATTTTTAAACTAAAGTGAGGGACCATAATTAACTCAAATATTAATAAGAAAAATTTAGTAAAAATTTTAGAAATAAAATACAACTAAGTCAAATGAGCCGGTGCCCAAGCGATGGGTAACCCAGAGGGAAGTTGCGGTTCTCGCAACTAGGGGCCCTAGACCCGGTGAAAAATTCATAAAATAATTTTTGGGACTCCAGAGAAGGGTCATTGAGGTTCCTATGGCATTAGAATGCCAAGAAAATATTTAGAAAAATTTTTCAATCGGTACAGACAATTTTGACCCGTTAAGCCAAACGGAGGGCATTTTGGTCATTTCGCCTTCAGAGGCGATTTTTGGACGACTTGTCCAGTAAAGTAAATAATTATTATGAAACAAAATATGAATAAATATTGCTAAAAATTAAATTAAAATTGAGTAGAGATGAAAAGAAAAGAAAATAAAAGAAAATACCTAATAATGACATCATATGATGTCATTAAAAACCTATCCACCAATCACAATTTGTTAAACTCATTAAAAGAGATAAAAGTGACCAAAATTTTAAAAAACCAATCTGCATCTTCAACCTTTGGGCAGCCTAAAAAGAGAGAAGAGGTTCCACCATTAAAGCTCCCCTAAGCTTCATTTCCCACTTCAAATCACCTCAAAATCTTGTCCTCCCTTCACTAAAAATTTCCCTTACCACTAGAGCAAGACTTGGGCAGCAATTAGAAGAAGAGAAAGTGGAAGAAAGTGAGGTGTGAATAAGCTTAGAAAATCACCAAAGAGGTTAGTGCCATAACCTTTGCTTTTACATCTTTTTAATCATGAATTTGAGCTAAGTTAAGTTAAAAAATTGACAAAAATTGAATTAATGAAGCATGGTTATATTCCATGAAGTTTTGGCAGCCTTGACATGAGCTAGGGTTAGGAGAAATCTTTGGTTTAAAGTGACATATTGCTGCCCCTCTTATAAATTATATGATTAGTATAGCAAATTAGGAGTGGGATGCATGGATTGGAGGCTTGGTCAATTAGGGTTAGGGTTTTGGGAGTGAAATTTAGACTTGGCTTATGAAATTGTTAAAGAACATGTTAATGGTCAATTAGTGACCATTTGAGGTAAGTTGACCATAATTTGAAGTGCATTAGAGTGTTACAAAGTGTTTTGGTAGGATTTGCCTAATGTGTGTGAGGAGGCTGTGAGTCCAGCCTGTTTGGACTGCCATATCTTTGGCTGTGTAGGTTCAATTGGTGTTTGGCTAATTGGACATGAAACTAGACAT
This sequence comes from Hevea brasiliensis, assembly GCF_030052815.1. Classification (NCBI taxonomy): domain Eukaryota; kingdom Viridiplantae; phylum Streptophyta; class Magnoliopsida; order Malpighiales; family Euphorbiaceae; genus Hevea; species Hevea brasiliensis. The sequence goes on along the minus strand of NW_026614828.1, from coordinate 42,840 downwards.
ATAATGGCACAATTTTGCTGAAGAAACCATGCCCAAAAGACCAAAGAAAGTGGACCAAAAGTTAGCCCCAATCCGGATACCCTGCAAACAGGTTCTGCAGAATGACCAAATGAACAGTAATTCATTTGGCCATAACTTACTGTAGAATGGTCCATTTGACCTGAAATTTTTACAGCAACAAGATAAGACATAGAAAAAACAACTTTCATGAAGAAACCTACCCCAAATTCTAACCAGAACCTATCCAACAAGGAAGTGGCAGTCATTGTTGATGGTGCAGATTTAGTAAGTCTGAGAATTGAAATCCGCCAGCTGTGGTTTTTGGACCATATCTGAGCTACAAAACTCAATGGAGTGATTCAAAAGAAATTCAACTAGACAAAATGAGGAACAACTTTCATGTTTACCATTTCCTCAAATTCTCAATGTAATCCCTAATGGAGCAGTAAACTTATGGTACAAAATCTGAAATTTCTGCCCCTTAGTGCTAAGCTTGGAAATGGATTTGGTGACTTATTCCAACAAGTTTTAAATGCAAAATGTGGTACATTGGGGTGTTAAAACCAATGCACCTATTTTCTATGCAAAAGTCAACTTTTGTTGACCAATGAAGTGAATAGTGACACCAAAACTTGAAATTCAAAAATTGAAGAATTCAAAAGTATCAAATGCCTAGTATACCAAACAAGATTGGTTTGGATAGTTTGGCATGCCAATAGGGTTCGATTAGCGATCGCGCATGGCATTATGCCATTCTGCGATTTTATGGCTTTTAGCCATTTTGATATTGTGTTGAGACTTGGCCTCGTGCCTAATGCTATTCTGACTTGTTAGTACATTACATTGCACAGGAGATACATATGTGACCGATGGTGTGGCGGCGAGGTACTAGATACCCAGTGCGATTTACATTATCGATCCGATCGTCGGTATAGGTTACTTGGGCAACCAAATGAATGAAAATGGACAAAGTTAACGAAATAATTGAATATAACAAATACAAAACAAATAAGACATATACATTCAATACATATTTATGTTCTGCTATTTTCTTTTATTTTATTATTGCACCAATAAGAATTATTGTTTAGCGTGTTGCTTTTGCCACGCGTAGGTTCTGGAGATACTGATCGAGAACCCAGTAGACCGCAGATTGGGTGAGACCTCCTGCAGCTCTGCATAGTATCCGTGTCACCTCACCTTCTACACTGCATTGGTAGGACACTAGGTTTCATTTTGGTATCTTGTATCTAACTTTTATTTTCTCATATGTAATTAAACTTATGTAATGTATTTTGATGTTCATGTAAATAATGAAAATTGTATTTGTGAATGGAAAAGTGAATGTCTATCTATGACTTGTACATGATTATCAAATGAGATGAATGATTGAGAAATAAATGGTTGAAAAATATTAAGATTTTGATATTGGAGTTTGAGATGATTGAATATAATCATAGGAAGTGTTTTTCACAGGTTCTGAAGAACTGTTTTCTCTATTTTTAGCCGGTACTCTGTCGGATTTTCTATAAAATTTTCAGAACCTCGAATAAATAATAATTTCGATAAATGGCTTAAATAAATTATATTTCATAAATTATATTCAAAACTATGACAAAAATTGATTAAGGTAAAATAGAGTGTGCCGATACACCGCGTGACATTGCTTACTCGGATATACTGTACACGGGTAAGGGGTGTCACATTTAGTGGTATCAGAGCACGGTTTAGGCGTTTCTGGGCCTAGATTGAGTCCATACCATGCATTGCATTTGTAAGAGTCGAGGTGACACTAATGCAGATCTGTTTGTCTTTCTTATTTTGAATAGGATATGGACCCTACATCTCAGAGGGCAATTAAGGAGGAAGTGGAGAGTCATGCTGCACTGCGGCGGTGATCTTGAGGGGTATGGGAGAACTCGCTCCATGACTCAGCGAGCAGCTCGGCCCCATGTGCCATGTTCCATCAAATGACCGAATTCTTCAGACAAATGGCTGGGGTAATGTCAGCACCACCACCACCACCACCTCCACAACCGAAATCACATTTGGAAAAATTGAGAAAGTTTGGAGCAGTGGACTTCTATGGCAAGAGAGAAGATGATTACATTGCGGCCAGAAAATTGGTTGAGCGAGCAGTGAGTTTTAAAACAACTCCACTTTGCACTCGAGCAAAACTTGGAAGTCATTGTATCTCTGTGCAAGGCGATGCATATGAATGGTGGGATCTTTGTGTCGATGAATCTGAGAAATAGTAACTTGGGACTTCTTTCTCTCGAATTTAAGAAGAAATATGTGGGTAGTGTATACGGAAGAGAGAAGAAGAGAGTTTATTAACTGAGGCGAGGTATCGATGGCGAGTATGAGAAGGAATTCGTAAGATTGAGCCGCTATGGAAGAGAGATAGTCCCTAATGAAGCTGAAAGGTGTAAGAGATTCGAAGAGGGACTAAATGACAATATAAAGCTCATGATCACTGCCTTGGGAATCACATACTTCACCAAGTTAGTGGAAGCTGCAATAAAAGTTGAAAAAGTAAGAATCAGTGAGCAGACTAGAAGGGAGAGACAGCAGAAGCGGGGCCGAGTCGATCTAGTTCGGCTCTGCATTTGGGAAGAAGTTCAAGGGTCCACCCGCACGAGTTCAGTCAACCACAAGGTCGAGTCGGTCTCGGGGCCGAGCCACGGTTACCTCTAGGAGAGGCCAGTCCACACCATCAGTGGGCAGCTCTCCAGGGATGGGGTTCAGGGGACCAGCCCCAGCATCTTCTGCATGTCCACACTGTTTGAAATGGCATAAGGGGGAGTGTTGGAGAGTAATGGCGGTGCTCGCTTAAGGTGTGGGTCAGAGCATCGGTTGAAGAAGCGTCCCACGCAGAACTACTATAGCTACTCCAACACAAGCAGGACACTGCTCCGCACCACAAAGGGTAGGAAATCGCAAATCGAGGTAGTGGGACCATCACGAGAGGCACATCGAGCGGCGAGAGGCGGATAATGGACCACTGCCATAGCCTATGCCATTAGAGCTCAGGAGGAGCAAGAGGCCCCGGATGTCATCAGGGGTACGTTCTCCCTCTACAACACATCTGTGCATACATTGGTGGATCCAGGATCCACTCACTCATACATCTGCATCAACCTACCCGTAGAAAGGGGGATACTGGTAGAGGAGAGTGACCAAGACATTCTGGTCACTAATCCATTGGGCCACAGTGTAGTGGTGAACAAAGTATACAAGGGTTGCCCATTAAGGATTCAGGGGTGTGAATTCTTGGCAGATCTAATTGAGTTGTCCTTCCACGAGTTTGACGTGATTTTGGTAATGGACTGGTTATCACGTCATCAGGCAATAGTTGATTGCAAATTGAAGAGGATTTCTCTGAAAACTAGTGAGGGTAATGAGATCACTGTTGTGGGTGAAAGGATGATTTCTGTCCAATGTCATCTCAAACACGATTGCAAGAAGAATGATGAGAAAAGGTGAAGCCTACCTAGCACTGTGGTGGATACTAGGCGAGCTAAGCCGGATCGTGTGACATACCCACGAAGAGACTTCCCAGGTATTTCTGAAGAGTTGCACGTTTGCCACCAGAAAGGGAAGTCGAATTTGCTATTGAGACACTGCCGGGTATAGCACCCATTTCCATTGCTCCTTATAGGATGGCACCCACTGAATTGAGGGAGTTGAAAACTCAGTTGCAAGAGTTGCTTGATAAGGGGTTCATACGCCCCAGTGTGTCACCATGGGGAGCTCCAATACTGTTTGTAAAGAAGAAGGATGGGACTTTGAGGCTATGCATCGATTACCGGCAGTTGAATAAAGTGACTGTGAAGAACAAATATCCGTTGCCTAGAATTGATGATCTGTTTGATCAGTTGAAGGGAGCAGGAGTATTTTCTAAAATTGATCTCGGATCGGGGTATCATCGATTGAGGTGAAGGATGCGGATGTGCCAAAGGCGCATTCAGACTCGATATGGGCATTATGAGTTTCTAGTGATGCCCTTTGGCCTAACAAATGCACCAGCAGCATTCATGGACCTTATGAACCGTATCTTCCATCCATACTTAGATCGGTTCGTAGTGGTCTTTATTGATGATATTTTGGTGTATTCCAAGACCAGGGAAGAACATGATGAACATTTGAGGATTGTTCTGCAAACCCTGAGAGAAAAGAAGCTGTATGCTAAGTTGTCCAAGTGTGACTTCTGGTTGAATGAGATTGCATTCCTTGGACACATAGTGTCAGCTGATGGGATTAGGGTGGATCCCAAGAAAATAGAAGCGATGATGGAATGGAAGCCTCCAGAATACAACCGAGGTCGAAGCTTCTTGGGGCTAGTGGGTATTACAAAAGATTTGTGAAGGATTTTCCTAATAGCTGCCCCAATGACCAAGTTGTTACACAAGAATGTCGATTTGTTGGAATGACAAGTGTCAGACCAGTTTTGAGAAGTTGAAGGCTATGTTGACAGAGGCACCAGTGTTAACACAGCCAGTGTCAGGAAAAGACTTCGTGGTCTACAGTGATGCCTCTCATAATGGGCTAGGGTGTGTATTAATGCAAGAGGGGAAAGTGATTGCCTATGCTTCCAGGCAGCTAAGGCCACATGAACAGAATTACCCTACCCATGATCTAGAGCTTGCAGCAATTATCTTCGCACTGAAGATATGGAGGCACTACTTGTATGGTGAAAAGTGCTACATTTACACAGACCATAAGAGCCTAAAATATTTGCCAACCCAGAAGGAGCTCAACCTTAGACAGAGGCGATGGATTGAGTTCCTGAAGGACTATGATTGTGTAATTGACTACCATCCTGGGAAGGCAAATGTAGTTGCTGATGCTTTGAGCAGAAAATCCATGACAGCTTTGAAATCATTGAATGCCCGTCTAACTTTGATTCGAGATGGAGCTATTTTGGCTGAGTTGCAAGTGAGGCCAAACTTGTTACAGCAGATTTTAGATGGGCAGAAGGTAGATGAGAAGCTAATGGCTATTATGAGCAAAATCTCAGAGGGAAAAGCAACTGACTATGAGGTGAAAGCAGATGGGTGTCTGTACTACAAAGGAAGACTGTGTGTACCAGATGATGGGGAATTGAAGGCCAGTATTCTAAAAGAGGCACACACTAGTGTATATGCTATGCACCCAGGAAGTACAAAGATGTATCATGATCTGAAGCTTCAGTATTGGTGGCCTGGTATGAAGAAGGACATAGCTGACTATGTGACTAAATGCTTGACATGTCAGCAAGTCAAGGCAGAACATCAAGTTCCATCAGGATTGCTACAGCCTATACGCATACCTGAATGGAAATGGGATCGGGTCACCATGGATTTTGTAAGTGGTCTACCTCTCACCCAGAAGAAACATGATGCAGTATGGGTGATAGTGGATAGATTGACAAAGTCAGCACACTTTCTGCCAGTTAGGACTGACTACTCACTGGAGAAGTTAGCAGAATTGTATATCAGTGAGATAGTTAGACTGCATGGAATTCCACTTTCCATCATATCTGATCGAGACCCAAGGTTTACATCGAGATTTTGGAAGAAGTTATATGAATCCTTGGGTACACAACTCCATTTCAGCACAGCTTTCCATCCTCAGACGGATGGGCAATCAGAAAGAGTAATCCAGGTAAACAATTGAAACCAATGAAATTGATACAAATATTGAATTAAAATGATAATAATAACATGAAATATATGTCAGGTCCTTGAGGATATGCTGAGGAGTTGTGTCATTGAATTTGAGGGAAGTTGGGATAAATACCTTCCAAGCTAGCATCTAAATGGCCCCGTATGAAGCACTGTATGGGAGAAAATGTAGAACTCCAGTGTGCTGGACTGAATTGGGCGAAGACAAACTGGTAGGGCCAGACCTGGTGAAACAGACTGAGGAGAAAGTGAAACTAATCAAAGCCAACCTGAAGGTTGCCTCAGACAGACAGAAATCTTATGCCGACCTGAAGAGAAAAGAAATAGAATACACAGTTGGCGACAAAGTGTTCCTCAAGGTGTCACCATGGAAGAAGGTATTGAGATTTGGAAGAAAAGGTAAGTTGAGCCCTAGGTTTATTGGCCCATATGAAGTCATTGAACGTGTGGGTCCAGTGGCCTATAGGCTAGCTTTACCACCAGAGCTGGACAAGATCCAAAATGTGTTCCATGTGTCTATGCTAAGAAGATACCACTCAGATCCTTCACATGTCATCTCCAGGGAAGAAATTGAAATACAACCAAATTTGACATATGAAGAAGAACCTCTACGGATCCTGGCTCGAGAAGTAAAAGAATTGAGGAATAAGCAGATTCCACTGGTGAAAGTGCTTTGGAGGCACCACAACACCGAGGAGGCAACTTGGGAAAGTGAAGAGACGATGAGGGAACAGTTCCCCCAACTGTTTGCATCAGGTAAATTTCGAGGACGAAATTTAAATTAGAGGGGAAGAGTTGTAACACCCTCCTTGTAGTAACTCCGTACATTCTACTGTTCCGGTGACCAGTGTTAGTCCGGACAGCTAGAACAATCGGAAAAATATTTAAAATAAAGTGAGGGACCATAATTAACTCAAATATTAATAAGAAAAATTTAGTAAAAATTTTAGAAATAAAATACAACTAAGTCAAATGAGCCGGTGCCCAAGCGATGGGTAACCCAGAGGAAAGTTGCGGTTCTTGCAACTAGGGGCCCTAGACCCGGTGAAAAATTCATAAAATAATTTTTGGGACTCCAGAGAAGGGTCATTGAGGTTCCTATGGCATTAGAATGCCAAGAAAATATTTAGAAAAATTTTTCAATCGGTACAGACAATTTTGACCCGTTAAGCCAAACGGAGGGCATTTTGGTCATTTCGCCTTCAGAGGCAATTTTTGGCCGACTTGTCCAGTTAAGTAAATAATTATTATGACACAAATATGAATAAATATTGCTAAAAATTAAATTAAAATTGAGTAGAGATGAAAAGAAATGAAAATGAAAGAAAATACCTAATAATGACATCATATGATGTCATTAAAAACCTATCCACCAATCACAATTTGTTAAACTCATTAAAAGAGATAAAAGTGACCAAAAATTTGAAAAACCAATCTGCATCTTCAATCTTTGGGCAGCCTAAAAAACGTTGAGAGAGAGAGAGAGAAGAGGTTCCACCATTAAAGCTCCCTTAAGCTTCGTTTCCCACTTCAAATCACCTCAAAACCTTGTCCTCCCTTCACTAAAAATTTCCCTTACCACTAGAGCAAGACTTGGGCAGCAATTAGAAGAAGAGAAAGTGGAAGAAAGTGAGGTGTGAACAAGCTTAGAAAATCACTAAAGAGGTTAGTGCCATAACCTTTGCTTTTACATCTTTTTAATCATGAATTTGAGCTAAGTTAAAAATTTGACAAAAATTGAATTAATGAAGCATGGTTATATTCCATGAAGTTTTGGCAGCCTTGACATGAGCTAGGGTTAGGAGAAATCTTTGGTTTAAAGTGACATATTGCTGCCCCTCTTATAAATTATATGATTAGTATAGCAAATTAGGAGTGGGATGCATGAATTGGAGGCTTAGTCAATTAGGGTTAGGGTTTTGGGAGTGAAATTTAGACTTGGCTTATGAAATTATTAAAGAACATGTTAATGGTCAATTAGTGACCATTTGAGGTAAGTTGACCATAATTTGAAGTGCATTAGAGTGTTACAAAGTGTTTTGGTAGGCTGCCTAATGACAGTAGCAGGGAGGCTGTGAGTCCAGCCTGCTTGGACTGCCATATCTTTGGTTGTGTAGGTTCAATTGGTGTTTGGCCAATTGTACATGAAACTAGACATATAATGGCACAATTTTGCTGAAGAAACTATGCCCAAAAGACCAAAGCAAGTGGACCAAAAGTTGGCCGCAATCCGGATACCCTGCAAACAGGTTCTGCAGAATGACCAAATGAACAGTAACTGTTTATTTGGCCATAACACACTGTAGAATGGTCCATTTAACCTGAAATTTTTACAGAAACAAGATAAGACATAGAAAAACAACTTTCATGAAGAAACCTACCCCAAATTCTGACCAGAACCTATCCAACAAGGTAGTTGCAGTCACTGTTGATGGTACTGTAGATTTGGTAAATTCTGCAGAATTGAAATCCGGCCAGCTGTGGTTTTTGGACCATATCTGGAGCTACAAAACTCCAAATGGAGTGATTCCAAAAAGGAAATTCAACTAGACAAAATGAGGAACAACTTTCATGTTTACCATTTCCTCAAATTCTCAATGTAACAGTCCCTAATGGAACAGTAAACTTATGGTACAAAATCTGAAATTTCTGCCCCTTAGTTCTAAGCTTGGAAATGGATTTGGTGACTTATTCCAACAAGTTTTAAATGCAAAATGTGGTACATTGGGTGTGTTAAAACCAATGCACCTATTTTCTATGCAAAAGTCAACTTTTTGTTGACCAATGAAGTGAATAGTGACACAAAAACTTGAAATTCAAAAATTGAAGAATTCAAAAGTATCAAATGCCCTAGTATACCTAACAAGATTGGTTTGGATAGTTTGGCATGCCAATAGGGTTCAATTAGCAGTACTGCACATGGCATTATGCCATTCTGTGATTTTATGGCTTTTAGCCATTTTGATATTGTGTTGAGACTGGCCTCGGGCCTAATGCTATTCTGACTTGTTAGCTATTCGCTGCAATCGAGATACATATGTGACCGATGGTGTGACCCGAGGTACTAGATACCCAAAGTGCGATTTACATTATCGATCCATCGTCAAGATAGGTTACTTGGGCAACCAAATGAATGAAAATGGACAAAGTTAACGAAATAATTGAATATAACAAATACAAAACAAATAAGACATATATATTCAATACATATTTATGTTCTGTTATTTTCTTTTATTTTATTATTGCACCACTAAGCATTATTGCTTAGCGCGTTGCTTTTGCCACGCGTAGGTTCTGGAGATACCGATCGAGAACCAGTGAGACCGCAGACCGGATGAGACCTCCCGCACTACGCATAGTGTCCGTGTCACCTCACCTTCTACACTGCATTGGTAGGACACTAGGTTTCATTTTGGTATCTTGTATCTAACTTTTATTTTCTCATATGTAATTAAACTTATGTAATGTATTTTGATGTTCATGTAAATAATGAAAATTGTATTTGTGAATGGAAAAGTGAATGTCTATCTATGACTTGTACATGATTATCAAATGAGATGAATGATTGAGAAATGAATGGTTGAAAAATATTGAGATTTTGATATTGGAGTTTGAGATGATTGAATATAATCATGGGAAGTGTTTTTCACAGGTTTCGAAGGACTGTTTTCTCCATTTTTAGCCGGTACTCTGCCAGATTTTCTTTAAAATTTTCGGAACCTCGAATAAATAATAATTTCGATAAATGGCTTAAATAAATTATATTTCATAAATTATATTCAAAACTATGACAAAAATTGATTAAGGTAAAATAGAGTGTGCCGATACACCGCGTGACATTGCTTACTCGGATATACTGTACACGGGTAAGGGGTGTCACAGACACAAAGTGTAAGAACTAAATTGGTAGAGGAAATTAAGGTATGAAATTTGAAATCCATGAAATGTTCATGGATTACTTGGAATAGAAATAGTAATTTACCTAAATGACTTAATGAACATTTAAGTTATGTGAATATATAATTAAGATTTGTATTCCCATTACTAGTAGGTCTAGTAAAACATGAGTGATGCCACTTTAATATGAAATGAAATTAACCTAGATGGATTGTTGAGACTTATACTCCCAACACTAATGAAGTTCATAATATATTAGCAATACAACTTGAAGTATGAAATGTACCTTACATGAATAGATTGTTGAATGAATAAATGTGATAAAAGTGTCATTTGGGATTTAGGTTCCCATCAAGACAGAAAGGGAAGATGTTTTGAATGTGAATGGTATATGAGATTAAATGAATGTGAATTGTAATTAGTATGAATATTATTATGAATGTATAAATTATGGAATTTGTCATGAAATAATAAGGTCATAAAATACAATATATTGATATTTAATGATATTATGTATCCTTGTATAGCCTAGATATGTGTGTCAGATTGGATAGATTGGCATGCCATTAGGGTATTGTTTTAGCAGTACTGCGAAAGGCTTTATGCCTATATTCATGGCTTTATGCCTGCATTCATAGCTTTATGCCCACACTCATGGCTTAATGCCTAATTATGTGTTATCATGGCTTTTTAGCCATACTGACTGCATACGTAGTTGACGTTCTGCGTCCCATGGTATGACGGCCCGAGGCACCGCGGTGTCTAGAGCCAATGACCCGTTATCCAGTTTAGTCAGCCTGTCGTAGGTTACTTGGGCAGTCTAATTTATTAAAATAAGTTATGAATATTAGCAATTAAAAATGCTAGAAAGTAAATAAATGAGAAGAAGTTCTGAAATAAATTAGATTAGCTTCGAAAATTTGTTCCTTAAAATGATCTGAAGTAAATTAAACTAGTTCTAAAAATTTTAAATATTACGAAATGATTGTAAACAACTTAAATAGTATCAAGGTGAAGGAACGGAAGCGTGAAAAACACAAGTTTTTACCATTGAATTCAAAAATTTTCACCTAGGGTCACATGCATCATGCAAGATTTATTTTTATCTATTTGATTTCAATGATAAACAACATATTAAAACTCTTTTAATATGTTTTTGGATCTGTATTTGCCATTTAAGATTTTAAAATTAATCAGATTAATTTTAGAACCCTAGATTAAATCAAGAACGATTACACTAACCTCTTGACGCATCGGCGTGTCTGCGCTTTGAGATTCGTCTTGAGGACACGGATGTTGTCCCTCTAGATTGTCCACACCAAGAACACCTATGGCAGCCCTTGAACAGCTTCTAAAGCTTTTTCTATTAATTAGAAATTCAAGTTCTACCTTTTAAGAGATTAGAGATGTAAACAGAACACTAGAAACAATTTCTAGCGTTCTTAATTCAAGAGATTGATGGCTAATCTCTTTGAATTGATGAGAGATGAAGAAGAATAGAGAGAGGGCTGCAAAATGGCGTGACAAAAGAGTGTGGCTGCTGGTTGTATTTTATTTTCTCATAACAACACTTAAATAGCTAGGTTAACACATTAAACCCTTGCCACATGTCACCCTTTGATTAGCTCTAGGTTTAAGTGACCCAATCACATTGTGCCAAGTGTCAAACCTATATTTAATCTTGATTTTAATCATCTTACATGATTAAAAAAACATTTGGCAAGCTTATGTGTTATGCCATGTGTCACCATCTCATGGTGCCACGTGTCACACTGCAAAATGACCAAAATGCCCCTGTGTCTTAATTTTTGAGTTCTCAACCCTAAATAATTATTTTCTTCTTCTAATTAATTTATATCAAATATAAATTAATTAATTAATCTCTATTAATTAATTTTTCATTAATTAAATTCATATTTAAAAACTTTACATATAAATTTAACTTAAATTATACATCCAATAATCTAGATTTGGTTTTAAGTCATGCTAGGGACTTTGCAATTTAATTGCAAACCAAATCTATTTAATTAATCAATTAAACTCTTTAATTAATTAATTAAATCATATTTAATTAGGTGATAACTTGTGTATGTGTGTGACTTACTAGGCTCATCACTAATTGGCAATGAGACATGATATCAACTCTTAATATCATCAGAACTCTTTCTTACCAGAAATGATTTCTCTAAATCATTTTATGAACCTCATAGACCATGGTTAACACCTAGCATAGCATGCCATGGCCACCCAATTAGTAATAAGGTTTACCTTAAATGAACCTATAATCATATGTTACCATGCACTAGAATCTCTCTGTTACAAAATCCCAACTCCAGCTGGAGTCATGGTTTATGTCAAACTCCATGTGCTATGAATATTATGTTCTCTTTTAATTCCAGTTCTTGATTAAAAAGATTTTCTCATCGTAAACTCTTTTACGAATAAATCTATCTATCTGCCAGAACTTGAGACATCAAGAACAATTAAATGAACATAGGATTTTATCTCTATTTACTTAGAGGAACAGATTCCATCTTGATCAACACCTACCTCCATATATAACTAGTAGGAGCCAACACATGCCCATATACCCATACAGTACAAGTATGAAAGCAGATCAAACTCAAACTACCTATATACAAGATAATCTGTGCTATCTCAGTCTAAAGATTATATACATCGATATGATTTATGACAAAACATTGACAAGAGTAAACTCCATGTGCTTGTCATAAGTGTCACCGGTTCGCCTACTTGTCGCTTTATAAGTGCCTATCATGTTTTTATATGGCATGAGACTCACCATTCCATCTTATTTATATCTCATATAAATAACTTGGGAACAAACATGAATACAATCTTTCTTGATAAGTCATGTCCTTATTATGAAGTATCCTCGATTGTGAACCTATTTATGATACTTCGTGCTAGAAATATTGTCACTCATATTCTTAACAACTTAAGAATAATATTTCTAACAAAATATCAATGGACCTTTTCTATTACACATAAATATATTATGTAAACGGAAAAGTGAAATGCCTTTTATTAATAAAAATATGTACAAGATACATACTAAATGATATGCTCTAGGGCATACTACTAACAATCTCCCACTAGCACTAGAGCCATTCATTACAATATCTTAGACCCATCTTCTCAAGATGTTGGTCTAACTGAGCATGTGACAAAGGCTTAGTGAATGGATCAGCTGTTTTTTCAACTGATGTTATTTTTTCTGCATGGCTATATCACCTTGCCCAACTATATTTCTGATAATGTGGCAATGCCTTTCTATGTGTTTGGATTTTGGGTGAGACCTTAGTTCCTTAGCTCAGATGATCGCTCCATTATTGTCACAAAGGCAATGGAATCACGACTCAATGGAAGGAACTACTGTAAGTTCTTTCACGAACTTCTTTATCCAAATGACTTCCTTTGCAAAGATTCGATGCAAAGAATATACTCACCTCTGTAGTGGAATCGCAATGTGATTTCATTTGGAACTCTTCCAATCGATCGCACTTCCATTACAAATGAACACATATCAGAGGTAGACTTTCTATCATCGATATCCGATTGGAAATCGTAATCGGTATAACCATCCAATTGCAAGTCTCCACCTCCATAAATCAAGAATAAATCCTTAGTTCTTCTCAAGTACTTAAGGATATTCTTGATACTATCTAGTGTTCCAAACCTGGATTGGATTGATACCTGCTAGTCAAACTAAAAGCATATGCGATATAAGGCCTAGTACACAAAATTGCATACATTAAACTTCAAATAGATGAACATATTGAATCCTGGCCATATTATCTCTTTCTTAATGTGTCTTTGTAGAGATCTCTTTAGAAAGATGGATACCATGTCTCACTGGTAACAATCCTCTCTTGGAATCAAGCATGTTAAACCTCTTTAACACCTTTCCAAGTATAGACTTTGGGATAAACCAATTATTCTTTTCGCTCTATCTCTATAGATGCGAATCCCAAGAATATAGGTTGCCTCCCCTAAGTCTTTCATGGAGAATGTATTTGACAGCCATACCTTTATAGTCGTCAACATACCTGTGTCATTACCCATCAACAGTATGTCATCCACATATAAGACAAGGAAAGTGATAGCACTGTCACTAACCTTCTTATATACAGATGGCTCATCCTCATTTTTTATAAAACCAAAGGATTTAATGGCTTCATCAAAACGGATGTTCCAACTCCTCGAAGCTTGTTTCAACCCATAAATGGATCGCTTTAGCTTGCATACCTTGGAACCATCTTGAGATTCAAAACCCCTAGGTTGTTTCATGAAAATGTTTTCTTCAATGTATCCATTGAGAAAAGCTGTTTTGACATTCATTTGCCAAATCTCATAATCATAGTATGCAGCTATTGCTAATAAAATCCTAATTGATTTAAGCATGGCAACAGGCGAGAAAGTCTCCTCATAGTCGATTCCTTGCCTTTGGCGAAACCCTTTCGCTACTAGCCTTGCCTTATAGGTCTCTACCTTTCCATCAGAACTAATTTTCTTCTTGAAAACCCATTTGTTCCCTATAGGTATAATACCTTCAGGTGGGTCAATAAGATCCCAAACTTGATTCTTATACATCGAATCAATCTCGGATTTCATAGCTTCAATCCATTTTGAAGAGTCTATATCTGATATAGCTTCTTCATAGGTAAGTGGATCATCTCCATGATCTACTTCTTCATGAGTAGACAACTCTTGTTTTTCTTCATGAAGAAAACCATATCTCAGTGGGTGAGATACCACAGTTGTTCTACGAGGAACAGTGTAGATGTTTCATCAGCGGGTATAGGTTGACTAGATGGATCTATATCCATCTAACTGCTGGTTGGTCGAATTCTCCAATTCTAACTCTATTTGCCTTCCTTTGCCTCCTTCTTGAATAAATCGTTGTTCAAGAAATGTGGCATCTCTACTTATCACAACCTTTTGTGAAGTAGGCAAATAAAAATAATATCCAAAACTATCTTTTGGATATCCAACAAATCGACCTTTTACGATCTGTCTCCAATTTATCGGTGTTCACCTTTTTGATATAAGTCGGATAACCCCAAATCTTAACACGCTTAAGACTTGGTTTTCTTCCAAGCCATATCTCATAAGGTGTGGAAGAAATCGATTTTGATGGAATCCTATTCGAATATACAAAGTGATTCTAATGCAAATCCTCAAAAGAAGATTGGCATATCAAGATAGCTCATCATACTACGTACCATATCCAATAGGGTATGATTTCTCCTTTCAGATACACCATTCACCGTATGCGTTCTGGAGGAGTCACCGAGAAACAATGCCATGCTCTCTCAAGTATTCATCAAATTCAAGAGTCAAATATTCACCTCCACGATCGATCGAAGAGCTTTAATATTCTTTCCGATTGATTTTCTACTTGATTTAAATTCTTTGAACTTTTCAAAGATTCATGTTTGTATTTCATCAAATACAAATACCCAAACCTTGATTTATCATCAAGAAAGGTAATAAAATAATGAAAACCCCTCTAGCCATTTCTTTAAATGGACCACATACATCACTATGTATTAGCTCCAAAATATTTTCACTCTTAGCCCTTGTCCAACAAAGTCTGATCTAGTCATTTACTCAAGGCAAGATTCACAAGTTGGAGTAGGCTCAAAGCCCAATGAGGATAGAATCCCCATTTTCTCCAATTTTGCAATCCTATCTTCTGCAACATGACATAACCTTAAGTGCCAAATATATTTTGAACTTGAGTTGGTTTTCACCATGGCATTGCATTCTTTTAGATCACTTGCATTCAATTTGTGTTTGTCATTATTATCCAAATAATAAAGACCATCATTCATATAACCCGAACCAACATATTTATTTCCAAAATAAATATTGCAAACATCATCAGTGAACTGAAATTCATAGCCATTTCTAGTCAAACTAGATCTAGAAATGAGGTTCTTAAAAGCATCAGGTACATATAAAATATTATCCAAACACAAAACATGTCCAAACATGTAAAAAGATTTAGATCCTATGGCTAAAGCTTCAACAGTTGAGCCATTGCCAATCCGGACTCTAATATCTTGAGAACGCAAGCTGTTACTATTTTCTAGTTCTTACATATCATTAGAAATGTGAGAACTGGCTCCAGTATCTAAAACCCAAGCTGTAGATGAACTATGAGTATCATCAGAATCTAAATAACAAGACATGGATATACCTTCCGAAGGTGTATCCTTCTTGTCCTTCAGAGAAGCAAGATACTCTGGGCAGTTCCTTTTCTAGTGCCCATCCTTTTGGCAGTGGAAACACTTTCCTTTGCCTCCATCAGCTTTAGTCTTCCTTTTCTGTTTAGCTATTTTCTTGGAAGGACCAGGAATCTGAGGTTTCTTTTTCCTATTGCCCTTCTTCTTGTTGGACTTTCTAGCAGAAGAAGATGCAACCAAAGCTACCTCTTTTCCTTTATTGCCTAGCATATTCTTTTGGGCAATAACTAGCATGTTGAGTAAACCAGCTAAGGTGCATTCCTGTTTAGTCATATGGAAATTTGTCACAAAATTCCCAAAAGACTCAGGAAGGGACTGATGGATCAAATCCGTTTGTAGTTGGAAATCCATGTTGAAGTCAAGATGTTCCAACTGCTCAATTAGCCGAATCATCTGGTGGACATGATCCCCAATATTCTGTCCCTCAGACATCCTCATACGGAATAGCTGTCTAGATATCTCATACCTAGCATTCCTACTGTGACACCCCTTACCCGACTACAGTGTAGCCGAGCAAGTTATGCCACTCAGTGTGCTCTCTATTTTATCTTAATTCATTTTTATTCTTCCTTTTGAATATAACTTGTGAAATATAATTTATTTAAGCCTTTTATCGAAATTATAATTTATTTGAGGTTCTGAGAATTTTAAAGAAAATCCGGCAGAATACCGGCTAAAAATGGAGAAAATCGTTCTTCGGAACCTGTGAAAAACACTTCCTATATTCATATTCAATCATCTCAATTCCATTTATCAAAATCTCAATATTTTTCAACCATTCATTTCTCAATCATTCATCACATGTGATAATCAAATATAAATTACAGATAAACATTCATTTTTCCATTTATAAACACAATTCTCATTATTTACATGAACATCAAATTACATTTCATAAGTTCATTTACACATGAGAAAATAAAATCAATTACAAAATACCAAAATGACACCTAGTGTCCTACCAATGCACTGCAGACGGTGAGGTGACACAGACACTATGCAGAACTATGAATGGCCTTACTCAATCTGTGGTCTACTGGGCCCTCTGTCCAAATCTTCAGTACCTACGCGTTGCAAAAGCGACGCGCTAAGCATAAAGCTTAGTGGTGCCAATAATACAAGAAAATATAATATGCAAATAAAAATCATAATTTCTTAGCCATTGTGTTCATAAGAACTGAATAATTACCAACTTAATGTTTAGTCGAGGGCTAATTACGTTTTATGATATTAACATCTTCATGCATTTTGTTAATTATTTTCTTCATGATCTTGAGTTTCTTTGTATTCTATCATAATCATTCCTGATATTTAATTTTCGTATTTTCTTTAACAATCGGTTCAATTACGATTATAATTTTCCATGCCCAAGTAACCTATCTTCAACGATCGATGGATAACGGGTCGTTGGCACTGGACACCGCGGTGCCTCGGGCCGTCATACCATGGGACGCAGAACGTCAACCACGTATGCAGTCAGTATGGCTAAAAAGCCATGATATCACAAAATCGGCATAAAAGCCATGAATACGGGCATAAAAGCCATGCATACAGGCATAAAGCCTTTCGCGATCGCTAAAACAATACCCTATTGGCATGCCAAAATATCCAAACCAATCACAAGAGTCCTACTAGGTCATTTTGCATTTTTAAGTTTCACAATTTTTGAATTTCAAGTTTTCATGTCACTATTCATTTCATTAGTCAACTAAAATGTTGACTTTTGCATAAACAATAGGTACATTGGTTTTAGTACTCCCAACATACCACATTTTGTATTCAAAACTTGTTGGTTTTGGTTACTTTCTCAAAGCTTAGGTCATTTTGGCAAAATTGCCAATTTTTGGTTTTGGTGTCACTATTCACCTCATTGGTCAACAAAAATGTTGACTTTTGGATAGAAAATAGGTGCATTGGTTTTAACACCTCAAACATACCACATTTTGTATTTAAAACTTGTTGGTATTGGTTGCCATTACCATTTCTAAGCTTAATGCTAATTGAACAAAATTTTCAGATTTGGTGCTTCATTTTTGCTGTTCCATTTGTTATTTTTACAGTGGGAATTTGAGGAAATGGTAAACATGAAAGTTGTTCCTTATTCTGTCTAGTTGAATTTCCTTTTTTGAATCACTGCATTTGGAGTTTTGTAGCTCAAGTTATGGCCAAAATAAGTTTACTGTTCACGTGCACTGTTCATGCTGCACTTTTGGGTTTTGGCAGATTTTGGTCCAACTTTGGTCAGTAATTTGATCAAGTTAAGTTCATAATTTGGCCTAACTTTCTTCATATGAAATGTTCTACTATGCCTTAGGTTTTCATCGGTTCAAGAATCGCCTAAATCTGAGTTTTCTAGAAAGAGTTATAGCCATCCAAACATTACTGCTCAAATGAAAATTCTGGAAATCTCAGTACAGTAAACTTCACTTTGCTCAATGATTTGATTAGGTTAATGGCATAATTTAGATTGGTGTCCTTCATGAAAGTTGTTTGTCTATATCTTATCTTGTTTCTGTAAAAATTTCAGGTCAATTGACCATATCTACAGTGAGTTATGGCCAAATGAACAGTTACTGTTCATTTGGTCATTTCTACAGGGGCTGTTTGCAGGGTATCCGGATTGGGGCCAAGTTTTGGTCCTCTTGCTTTGGTCTTTTGGGCATGGTTTCTTCAGCAAAAATGTGCCATTATAAGCCTAGTTTCATGTCCAATTGGCCAAACACCAATTGGACCTACACAGCCAAGGATATGGCAGTCCAAACATGCTAAACTCACAGCCTCATTTCTGCTGTCTCTTGGCAGCCTCCCCATTTCAGTTTACCATGCATTAGCTCACTTCAAATTATGATTTACTTGCCTTAAATGGTCACTAATTGACCATTAGAATGTCCACTAATCATTCCATAAGCCAAATCAAATTTTCACTCCCAAAACCCTAGCTTAAATTCAAAATTTACACAATTTACCTTAATTAACCAACTACTTCATTATCCTTATGTTCATACACTTTAAACATAATCTCTAGTGCACTCCAAGTCCATCCAAACACTCAATCTTGTTCCTTCCTTAGGGGCAGCCAAAATCCATGGGCTTCATACACATGAGTTTAGTTCATTTATTTCACAATTTCTTACCTATTACACATCTCTAACATGGAATTAAGGAGTTTTAAATACATATGTGCACTAACCTCACTTTAACCTCTTGTAGGCAGATTTTTCCAAGTCCCAATCTTCACTTTCTTTCTTCTTCTTGGCTGCCAAACACTTTCCAAGAGGTATAGACAAGTTTTTAGTGAAAGGACTTAGGAGAGTTTGTGATGAAATAAGGATGAAAATGGAGCTTTGGTTGAGATTCAATGGAGGAAGAGGGGAGGGGGTGTAAAACGTTTTTCTAAGGAGAAGAAGAGCTACTGATTTCTTTTGTTTTTGGCCATATTTATCTCTTTTTATTTATTAATTAGTAGGTTGTTTAATTGTGATTGGTTGGAAGTAAGTGAGTGACATCATAATATGTCATAATTTGCTTAATTTTTTATTTTTCTTTTCTTTTCTTTTCTACCACATTTCAATTTCATTTTTAGCAATATTTATTCATATTTTGAGTCATAATAATTATTTACTTAACTGGACAAGTCGACCAAAAATCACCTCTGAAGGCGAAATGATCGAAATGCCCTCCGTTTGGCTTAACGGGTCAAAATTGTCTGTACCAATTGAAAAATTTTTCTAAATATTTTCTTGGCATTCTAATGCCATAGGAACCTCAATGACCCTTCTCTGGAGTCCCAAAAATTATTTTATGAATTTTTTTCCTGGTTTAGGGCTCCTCGTTGCGAGAACCGCAACTTCCCTCTGGGTTACCCATCGCTTGGGCACCGGCTCATTTGACTTAACTGTATTTTATTTCTAAAATTTTTACTAAATTTTTCTCATTAATATTTGAGTTAATTATGGTTCCTCACTTAAGTTTAAATATTTTTCCGAACGTTCTAACTGTCCGGACCGACACCGGTCACCGGAACAGTAGAATGTACGGAATTGCTACGAGGAGGGTGTTACAACTCTTCCCCTCTTATTTAAATTTCGTCCTCGAAATTTACCTAACTTAAGTAATCGGGGAGTTACTACCTCTTTGTTTCTTCACTTCCTTGTATTGCCTCATCAGTGTCTGGGTTTGGCTCTTCCTGAGCTTCCATAGCATATACTTGTGGTGCCACCCTGACTTCGGGCTTTTCAACTGTCTCAGAAACAATCTTCTGTGAAATGTCAGCCGTTTCTTCTCTACCCGATCTTTCACCCCTTTGAACTACAGGGGAAGGTCTATCAACTTGTACCGGAGCTATTGAACCACTCCTCTGAGGGCAATCTCTTATGAAATGATCCGTAGCCCCACACTTGAAACACTCTCCAGTTAACAGTCGACACTCCCCTCTGTGTCTTCTACCACAATGCATACATTCAGGCACTGGGGTTGATCCCCTTGTTATTGTGCCCGGGGAACTAGCTATAGATATTCCAATCTGGCCTCTGTGGCCCTGTGTCTGATCTTGTGAACTAGGACCCTTAAACTTCTTACTATCAGTTGGTATATTTGACTGTCCTGGTCCAAATTCCCTCTTACGCTGCCTATCTTTCCTATTTTGTTCATTTATTCTCACTTTCTCCACTTTTAATGCAGCTTCCACTAACTTGGTGAAGTCTGTGATCCCCAAGGCAGTGATCATGAGCTTTATATTGTCGTTCAATCCCTCTTCAAATCTCTTACACCTCTCGGCCTCATTAGGGACTATCTCCCTTCCATAGCGGCTCAATCTTACGAATTCCTTCTCATATTCGGCTACTGACAGCTGCCTCTGCCTCAGGTTAATGAATTCCCTTCTTCTCTCTTCCAGATATACACTACCCACATATTTCTTCTTGAATTCGGAGAGGAAGAAATCCCAAGTTACTATTTCCTGCTGTACTTCACTGGACACCGTGTCCCACCACTCGTATGCATCATCTTGCAACAAAGATATGGCGACTTCGAGTTTTGTTGGGGTGCGGTGGAGTTGTTTTAGAACTCGCCTGCTTTCAACCAATTCTCGCAATGCAGAATCATCTTCTCTCTGCCGAAGAAATCCACTGCTCCAAACTTTCTTAGCCTTTCCAGGTGTGATTTCTGCTGTGGAGCTGGTGGTGGTGGTGGTGGTGCTGGCATTACCCCGGCCATTTGTCTAAAGAAATCGGCCATTTGCTGAAACATGGCATGTGGAGGCTGAGCAGGCTCTGCCTGAGCTGGTGGAGCAGGTTCTCCCATGCCCCCAGTCTCAGCTGCTGCAGGTGGAGCATGACTCTCCACTTCCTCCTCTCTGACTCTACGAGATGAAGGGTCCATATCCTATTCAAAATAACAAAAACAAACAGATCTGCATTAGTGTCACCTCGACTCTTACAAATGCAATGCATGGTATGGACTCAATCTAGGCCCAGAAACGCCTAAACCGTGCTCTGATACCACTAAATGTGACACCCCTTACCCGACTACAGTGTAGCCGAGCAAGTTATGCCACTCAGTGTGCCGAGCTCTCTATTTTATCTTAATTAATTTTTATTCTTCCTTTTGAATATAACTTGTGAAATATAATTTATTTAAGCCTTTTATCGAAATTATAATTTATTTGAGATTCTGACAATTTTAAAGAAAATCCGACAGAATACCGGCTAAAAATGGAGAAAACCGTTCTTCGGAACCTGTGAAAAACACTTCCTATATTCATATTCAATCATCTCAATTCCATTTATCAAAATCTCAACATTTTTCAACCATTCATTTCTCAATCATTCATCACATGTGATAATCAAATATAAATTACAGATAAACATTCACTTTTCCATTTATAAACACAATTCTCATTATTTACATGAACATCAAATTACATTTCATAATTTCATTTACACATGAGAAAATAAAATCAATTACAAAATACCAAAATGACACCTAGTGTCCTACCAATGCACTGCAGACGGTGAGGTGACACAGACACTATGCGTAATCGTGAACGCCTTACCCAACTGCGTGGTCTACCGGGCTCTCGTCCAAATCTTCACTACCTACGCGTTGCAAAGCGACACGCTAAGCATAAAGCTTAGTGGTGCCAATAATACAAGAAAATATAATATGCAAATAAAAATCATAATTTCTTAGCCATTGTGTTCATAAGAACTGAATAATTACCAACTTAATGTTTAGTCGAGGGCTAATTACGTTTTATGATATTAACTTCTTCATGCATTTTGTTAATTATTTTCTTCATGATCTTGAGTTTCTTTGTATTCTATCATAATCATTCCTGATATTTAATTTTCGTATTTTCTTTAACAATCAGTTCAATTACGCTTATACTTTTCCATGCCCAAGTAACCTATCTTGAGCATCGATGGATAACGGGTCGCTGAACCGACACGGTGCCTCGGGCCGTCATACCATGGGACGCGAACGTCAACCACGTATGATCGGTATGGCTAAAAAGCCATGATATCACATAATCGGCATAAAAGCCATGAATACGGGCATAAAAGCCATGAATACAGGCATAAAGCCTTTCGCAGTACTACTAAAACAATACCCTATTGGCATGCCAACCTATTCAAACCAATCACATTAGGCCTACTAGGGCATTTTGCACTTTTAAGTTTCACAATTTTTGAATTTCAAGTTTTCATGTCACTATTCATTTCATTAGTCAACTAAAATGTTGACTTTTGCATAAACAATAGGTACATTGGTTTTAGTACTCCCAACATACCACATTTTGTATTCAAAACTTATTGGTTTTGGTCACTTTCTCAAAGCTTAGGTCATTTTGGCAAAATTGCCAATTTTTGGTTTTGGTGTCACTATTCACCTCATTGGTCAACAAAAATGTTGACTTTTGGATAGAAAATAGGTGCATTGGTTTTAACACCTCAAACATACCACATTTTGTATTTAAAACTTATTGGTATTGGTTGCCATTACCATTTCTAAGCTTAATGCTAATTGAACAAAATTTTCAGATTTGGTGCTTCATTTTACTGTTCCATTTGTTATTTTTACAGTGGGAATTTGAGGAAATTTTAAACATGAAAGTTTTTCCATATACTTTCTAGTTGAATGACCTTTTTTGAATCACTCCAGTTGGAGTTATGTAGCTCAAGTTATGGCCAAAATAAGTTTCTGTTCACGCAATCGCTCATGCGGCACTTTTGGGTTTTGGCAGATTTTGGTCCAAATTTGGTCAGTAATTTGATCAGGTTAAGTTCATAATTTGGCCTAACTTTCTTCATATGAAATGTTCTACTATGCCTTAGGTTTTCGTCGGTTCAAGAATCGCCTAAATCCAAGTTTTCTAGAGAGAGTTATAGCCATCCAAACATTACTACTCAAATGAAAATTCTGGAAATCTCAGTACAGTAAACTTCACTTTGCTCAATGATTTGATTAGGTTAATGGAATAATTTAGATTAGTGTCCTTCATGAAAGTTGTTTTTCTATATCTTATCTTGTTTCTGTAAAAATTTCAGGTCAATTGACCATATCTACAGTGAGTTATGGCCAAATGAACAGTTACTGTTCATTTGGTCATTTCTGCAGGGGCTGTTTGCAGGGTATCCGGATTGGGGCCAAGTTTTGGTCCTCTTGCTTTGGTCTTTTGGGCATGGTTTCTTCAGCAAAAATGTGCCATTATAATCCTAGTTTCATGTCCAATTGGCCAAACACCAATTGGACCTACACAGCCAAGGATATGGCAGTCCAAACATGCTGGACTCACAGCCTCATTTCTGCTCTCTTGGCAGCCTCCCCATTTCAGTTTACCATGCATTAGCTCACTTCAAATTATGATTTACTTGCCTTAAATGGTCACTAATTGACCATTATAATGTCCACTAATCATTCCATAAGCCAAATCAAATTTTCACTCCCAAAACCCTAGCTTAAATTCAAAATTTACACAATTTACCTTAATTAACCAACTACTTCATTATCCTTATGTTCATACACTTTAAACATAATCTCTAGTGCACTCCAAGTCCATCCAAACACTCAATCTTGTTCCTTCCTTAGGGGCAGCCGAAATCCATGGTCTTCATACACATGAGTTTAGTTCATTTATTTCACAATTTCTTACCTATTACACATCTCTAACATGGAATTAAGGAGTTTTAAATACATATGTGCACTAACCTCACTTTAACCTCTTGTAGGTAGATTTTTCCAAGTCCAAATCTTCACTTTCTTTCTTCTTCTTGGCTGCCAAACACTTCCCAAGAGGTATAGACAAGTTTTTAGTGAAAGGACTTAGGAGAGTTTGTGATGAAATAAGGATGAAAATGGAGCTTTGGTTGAGATTCAATGGAGGAAGAGGGGAGGGGGTGTAAAACGTTTTTCTAAGGAGAAGAAGGGCTGCTGATTTCTTTTGTTTTTGGCCATATTTATCTCTTTTTATTTATTAATTAATAGGTTGTTTAATTGTGATTGGTTGGAAGTAAGTGAGTGACATCATAATATGTCATAATTTGCTTAATTTTTTATTTTTCTTTTCTTTTCTTTTCTACCACATTTCAATTTCATTTTTAGCAATATTTATTCATATTTTGAGTCATAATAATTATTTACTTAACTGGAAAAGTCGACCAAAAATCACCTCTGAAGGCGAAATGACCGAAATGCCCTCCGTTTGGCTTAACGGGTCAAAATTGTCTGTACCGATTGAAAAATTTTTCTAAATATTTTCTTGGCATTCTAATGCCATAGGAACCTCAATGACCCTTCTCTGGAGTCCCAAAAATTATTTTATGAATTTTTTTAGGTCTAGGTCTCTCGTTGCGAGCAACTTCCTCTGGTTACCCATCGCTTGGGCCCCGGCTCATTTGACTTAACTGTATTTTATTTCTAAAATTTTTACTAAATTTTTCTCATTAATATTTGAGTTAATTATGGTTTCTCACTTAAGTTTAAATATTTTTCCGAACGTTCTAACTGTCCGGACCGACACCGGTCACCGGAATAATAGAATGTACGGAATTGCTACGGGGAGGGTGTTACACCTGCTGTGCTCACCATACAACTCTTGTAGGTGAAGGAGGATCTCACTCGCACTCTGCATGTTCTCATGTTGCTTCTGTAACTCATTACTCATGGAAGCAAGCATGTAACACTTAGCTCTCATATCATGCTCCTTCCACTTGTCCAAAGTATCATGTTCCTCTTGTGTGGCCTCTGGAGGTAAGGGACCAGGAACATTTGAATCTAGAACATATCCCATATGTTCAAGGTTCAAGACAAGTTTCAAATTTCTTAGCCAATCAGATAGATTAGGTCCTGTCAACCTATTGTGATCAAGTATGCTTGCAAGGATATTGGATGGTGGTGGTTGTTTTGTGCTCATTTTTATCAGAAAATTAACTGCAAAAAATAACCAAATTAATTAGTAAATGTATCATGTAATTAACCAAAATGATTATGGTCTTTTAATCAAATTGGTCCTCCCACTAACTTAGCAAATCCTACACTTCCAAAGTAGGAAACGGAAATCCTAGTTGGATGGATTTCTTGTGGGTGATTGAATTCTTATAATTCTATTGATTATCCTCAGGTACATCCATTATTGGAATTACAATAAACTATAAGTGAGCAACTTCTTGCCCATCACATCTCATGTGAGGTTCAATTCTTTACCTAGCCCCTAATGCTCAAAATCTCAGGTACATCCATTATTGACTTATCTTGCATTAGTTAAGTTGATCCCATTGAGCCAGTAATTATGCAAATAATTTTAATGTCCTCAGGTACATCCAATATTGGCCACCAAACCATTTACATATTTACAACATCTCATGCTTAACAATTATTCTTAAGAAAATCTCTTAAATTAATTGCATCTCATGTAACTATTTAAAATTTCTTAAAATAATTGCCCCAATGGAGGGCCTATGTTATAACTACTTTAATTATAGCATTTCCAACTTAATCATTTGTTTAGAAGATTTTATGGTCATTCTAATTACTATTAAGGTCTCACTTTGCACATTATCCATTTAGCATGCATATATCATATAATTGCATACATTCTCATACATCTCATGCATTCATGGATAATAATAAATATGGTATGATTATGGACTTTCAAAGGGATTCAATTTTGAGCTACTAAGAATTGAATCAGGGCATTCCTAGGTGCATTTCATTCATTCATATTACAAGAGTTACTGAAGGAGTACATAATCAACACTTGATCTTGAATTTCTCTCACTGGTCCCACCAATACTCTTGACTTCCTTGAACTTCTTGCAATCCAATATTACATAATAATCCTTGGCATACCAAGGCGAATTTACAAGAACTTAAATAAATGAAATTACAATCCAAAAATTATTACAAACTTAATAATACATGCCCAAAATAAATTAAAATAAATTAACTAATTTACAATCCCAAAGAAACATAAAAGAAATAAATCCAATCACATTGGTCTTTTATAGTCCATGATCATCCATCATGCATATCACTATTTAACAATTAAATAAAATATACATACTTAAATTAAATTGAATATCCCATATTCAACTTAAAAAACCAGATTTGAATAGGATTCAAATAAATTTAAAAATTCATATTTGAATCTCATTCAAACAAATTTAAAAATTCAGATTTGAATCACATTCAAACAACTTCAAAAATTCAGATTTGAATCACATTCAAACATTTTTTAAAAAATCAGATCTGAATTTTATTCAATCAATTTTAAAAAATCAGATTTAAATATGATTCAAACAACTTTAAAAATTCAGATTTGAATCACATTCAAACAACTTTAAAAATTCAGATTTGAATCACATTCAAACAATTTTTAAAATTCTGATTTGAATCATAATTTAATTGTGTGATTAAAAATCCTAATTAAACATTTTAATTAGTCATATGATGAACCTTTCATCATGCAACAATTGCAGAATTTAATAACAACCATGCGCACCATGATCTTCCAAAGCCATGCGCACCATGTTGGAGTTCATCAAGCATGCCGCCACACCTTGCTTTGCAACCAGCAATAATCTCTTGATCTCATGATCAAACACACAATTAAATTATATAATCAACAATCTAAATGGCAAATATAGTGGCTCTGATACCAATTGAAGGAACGGAAGCGTGAAAAACACAAGTTTATACCATTGAATTCAAAAATTTTCACCTAGGGTCACATGCATCATGCAAGATTTATTTTTATCTATTTGATTTCAATGATAAACAACATATTAAAACTCTTTTAATATGTTTTTGGATCTGTATTTGCCATTTAAGATTTTAAAATTAATCAGATTAATTTTAGAACCCTAGATTAAATCAAGAACGATTATTGCTATCTCAGGAGCCAACACATGCCCATATACCCATACACAGTACAAGTATGAAAGCAGTATCAAACTCAAACTACCTATATACAAGATAACTGTACTATCTCAGGTCTAAAGATTATATGCATTGATATGATTTATGACAAAACATTGACAAGAGTAAACTCCATGTGCATGTCATAAGTGTCACTGGTTCGGCCTACTTATCGTTTATAAGTGCTTATCATGTTTGTTATATGGCATGAGACTCACCACTCCATCTTATTTATATCTCATATAAGTAACTTGGGAACAAACATGAATACAATCTTTCTAGATAAGTCATGTCCTTATTATGAAGTATCCTCGATTGTGAACCTATTTATGATACTTCGTGCTAGAAATATTATCACTCATATTCTTAACAACTTAAGAATAATATTTCTAACAAAATATCAATGGACCTTTTTTATTACACATAAATATATTATGTAAACGGAAAAGTGAAATGCGTTTTATTAATAAAAATATGTACAAGATACATACTAAATGATATGCTCTAGGGCATACTACTAACACAAGGAAGTGATAAAAAGACTAGTAGAAGAATTATAACTTAAATAACATTACAAATGTGACTTTCATAAGAATATAAGTATAAGTATAAATTTTAGATTTATTTGTACATGATATAAATGATTATTGTAAACTTATGAAAGAAGTGATTCTAGAGAGCAACATAAATGACGAAAGATATATTGTATGGAAAATTTCATATGAACCCAGTAAAACTCTTGAGTATAGAAAATATGCTCTAATTATTTTTACTTGTTATATTATTTCCTTGTTATATTATTGCACCACTAAGCAGCAATGCTTAGCGTGATGGATTTATTTCCTCGCGCAAGTACTGAAGTTAAAGCCCAACGAATACCAAACAGAGATTTTGGAGTTATGATCTGCAGAGTGTTCAAGGTTGTTACCTCATCAGCAATGCATGTAGATAGGGCCCATATAGATCATTTTATATATTTTGTATATTATAATTAGTTATTATTTTTAATGTAAACTATGAATTGTATGTTGAAATATAGATTATGGAACTGTAATTAATTTGTAGATCATGTAAATTATGAATTTATATAATCATTCTGCAAATCATGTAAATTAATGAAACTTGAGAATTTATATATATAAATTGTGCATGAATGGAAATGCATAGAAATGAATATGAAATTGAGATATATGAATGAGATGTGAATTATGAGATGGTTATGAGAATAATTGATGAGATTTTTATTGTAAAATATTATTGAAAATTTCAAGCAGGTGAATAATAAAGTACGCCAACTGATAATAAAATAGGAGAAACTCTATTGGTTTCTATGTCTAAAAATAATTGATACTAAAAAAATAATAACTTGAAAATGATTAAAGGAATAAAGTAAGCTAAAATAGGGTGCTCCGGCACCGAATGTAGCATGCCTTGCTCGGTTACAGTGTAGTCGGGTGAGGGGTGTTACAAATCTATCCAATCTGACACACATGTCTAGGTGATACATGGGCACATAGTACCATTAAGTGTTCATAAGTTTCATTATTTCTTTATAGGTTCTAATTATAATTTCTAGCATTTTAATCTTTTTCATAATAGAAACATAAATCTCTAAGTTTAATATCTACATAATTTATGCATTCATCGTAATTTATATATTCATTATGTTATCCATAATGATCACAATTCAAAACAATGGTTCTCATGTACCATTGTACTCAAAATATTTTTCCTCTCTACAATAATGAAAACTCATATCTTATTCATATATTAATATGGTTCATTTATTCATTATACTATTTATATAATTTATCATTTGAAATTCAAGAAATATTTTTGCTTACTAAGTATTTATGATTACTATTAATTTCACTCATGTACCATTAAGTGTCAATAGATTTTATTTTATTTGCTAGTGGGAATACAATGTCTAAATTCATTTTTATCTAATGCATATGTTCATAAATTTCATTTGTATAGTTCATTTACAATTTCATTTCTAATTTATCACACCAATTCACATGTACCTAGGTTCAAGCAATTTTTATTTTTATTCAATAAAAAGGAAAAGTCCCCAAATATTATTTACACATCATTTATACCCTTAATATTTCATTTATAGTAATTTACAATTCACATTTCAAATTATATCAACTATTTCTCATAAGTTCTACTTGTGATAAGCCTACAAATCCCATCAAACTAATCACATGATTTAAACAAACCTTAAATCATTTAAGTGAGGTATCATTAGCAATTTAAGTTTTGGTCCTTTGCATTCATTTCATTGAGGTTACTATTCACTTAACTATTTTTACACAAAAGTTGACTTTTTAATACATAATAGATTTGTTGAACTTAAGTTCACCAAGATACCACATTTTGCATTTTATTTTTGTTGGCATTGATTTCCAATACCATTTCAAAGTTTATTTTATGTTATTCAAAATTTTCAAATTTCATACCTTAAGTTTACTGTTCCATTGGTCATTATTACAGTGGAAATTTGACAAATTTCTTTTCATCAAAGTTGTTCCTTTATGTGTCTTCTTTAATTTTCTTTTTGAATCACTCAATTTGGAGTTTTTTAGCTCAAGTTATGGTCAATTTACCATAACTAGTCGGATTGGTCCTTACCCAGATTTTCTAGGCAAATTTGATTCTGCCAGATTTGGTGTCCTAACTTGGAGTAGCAATTTGAATTAGTTAGGTTTAGAATTTGAGTTTGTGTTCTTCATGAAAGTTGTTCTAAATTGTCTAATCTTTCCATTGATATAAAATTCAGGTCAATTGGATATTTCTACACTGAGTTATAGCCAAATGAACAAACACTGTTCATTTGGTCACTTTTACCAGGTCCAGAATTGGTTACCCGGATTTGGCCAATTTTTAGGGTATCCTAAGTTTGTTTTCTAGGTAAGGTTTCTTCATCAAAGTTGTTCCATTATGTGTCTAGTTTCATTTCCAATTATCCTTGCACCAATTGAACCTGCACAACTCAAGTTACAATTGCCCAAACTTGCTGGACTCACATCCAGCCCTACAGGTCACTCAAGGCAGCACACCCAATCTCAATTCCAAAGCCATAATTCACTTCATTTCCTCATCATACACATCCAAATGGTCACTAATTGACCATTAGGACTTCCATTCACCAACACATGAGCAAAACCCAAATTTGTCACAAACCCTAATTGGTCATAATTTCCATCTCCTATGAACTCATCAAATTTCAACTCTACTTTATATATATACACATCAATTGACTTTAATATACAAATTTAATTGCATCCTAACTATCAAAACCATGAAAATCCCATACCATCAAGGCTGGCCAAATTTTCCATGCCTTCATACATACCTCAATTCCATAAATATTCATGCAAGCTCATCATAATTTAATTAAATTTTAACTAAAGAAGAAGGAAGGAAACTAGTTTATGCACTAACCTTATGAGCATAATTTTTCCTCACTCAATCTTCAATTTTCCTTCACTTTCTTTAATTTTCTTAGCTTCCAAACACCTTCCCAAGTGGTGCAGACAAGTTTTAATAAAGGAGGTCTAGGGTTTTACGGTGGAAAAATGGTGGAAATCAAGTTTGGGATGGGCTTCAATGGAGGTTTTCTCTCTCTCTCTCTCTCTCTCTCAAGCACTTCGGCTGGTTGACAAAGAAGTGGCAGAATTTTTCTTTTAATTTCTACCCATTAATTCTTTTTAAGTTAGTTTTTAAAGGTTTGTTTTAATTTGATTGGTGGAAGCATTTATAATGATATCATAGTGATGTCATAAGTCCCATTTTAATTCATTTTCTTTTCTACTCATTTTTAATTTAATTTTTAGCAACTTTTATTCATATTTGATGTCATATAATTTATTTACTTAACCGGACAAGTTGGTCAAAAATCATCTCTTAAGACGAAATGACCAAAATGCCCTCCATTTGGCTTAAGGAGTCAAAATTGTCTGTACCGAACGAAAATTTTTTCTAAACATTTTCTTGTTATTCTCATGCCATAGAAACCTCAATGACTCTTCTTTGGAGTCCTGAAAATTATTTCATGAATTTTCTCCCGGGTTTAGGGCTACTAGCTGTGAAAATAGCAACTTCCCACTGGTTACCCATCGCTAGGGCACCGGCTCATTTAACTTGGTTGTATTTTATTTCTAAAATTTTTCCTAAATTTTTCTTATTATTATTTGAGTTATTTATAACTCCTCACTCTAGTCTAAATATTTTACTAAACGTTCTAGCTGTCCGGACCGATACCGGTCACTGAAACAGTAGAATGTACGGAATTGCTACAGTGAGAGTGTTACAATTCTTCCCCTCTAACAAAAATTTCGTCTTTGAAATTTACCCAGTGTAAATAGTTGAGGAGCTGCTACCTCCTTATTTCTTCACCTTACTAGAGAAAACAGATATGCATTAGTGTCACCTCAACTCATATGAATACAATGCATGTTATGCACATAATCTTATTCTATCTATCGATGCCTAGGAACGCCTAGACTGTGCTCTGATACCAATAAATGTGAAACCCCTTACCCAACTATAGTGTAGCCAAGCAAAACATGTCACACTTGGTGTCGGAGCACCCTATTTTATCTTACTTTATTCCTTTAAAAATTTTGTTCTCGTTATATTTTAATATCAATTATCTTTTTATGGAGAAACTAGCGGAGTTTTCCCTGTTTCTATTACCATTTGGCGTATTTCACTATTTACCTGTTTGAAATTCAACAATATTTTCAAATAAAATCTCATAATTATCTCATATTTCAATATCATCCATGTATTTCAATTCTCATATTCATTTCCATCCACTTTCCTTAATACTCCATTCACATATTAAAATTCTCATATTTCCATTAATTTATATAATTTGCAAACTAATTGAATAAATTTACAATTTACATGATATATAAATTAATTACATATAAACTAATCAATTTATTAATTTACATCACATAAATATTACTTACAAATTCTTAGTTTAAAATTCTTAGTTTACATTACAACATACAAAATATTTATAATATACAAAATACATAAAATGATTTATATGGGCCTTATCTATATGCATTGCTGAGGAGGTGACAACCTTGAACCCTTCTGACACTTCTGCAGATCTAGACTTCAAAATCCCAGTTTAATATCCATTGTGTTTTGACTTCAGTACCTGCGCGAAGGAAACAAATCCATCGTGCTAAGCATTTATGCTTAGTGGTGCAATAATATAACAAGAAATAATGTATAGAAATAAGAAAGACTGAAGTATAATTCTAAAGTATAATTTAGATTCTCAGGTATCAATTAAATTTGGTATGATATTTCTAATATCAACTATCTTATATTCTATTTTGTCCCTCTTTGGAAGTATTGAGTTTATACAGTAATAATATTCGATATACGAATTAATTCAAAAAGTATTGTATTTTCAGTTCCTACAATTCTGAAAATTTTATTTGTACTACTTGATTCAGTTATGTTTCCATTACTAATTTTTTTCCTCATTTCATTCAATACTTTCTAATGTTTTTAATTACTAATGTTTTTAAATAATTTCAATAATTTACACTGCCCAGATAACCTATGACAGGCTGACTAAACTGAATAACAGGTCGTTGGCACTAGACACCGACTTGCCTCGAGTCATCATACCATAGGACGTGGAACATCAACCACGTATGCAGTCAATATGGTTAAAAAGCCATGATAACACATAATCGGGCATAAAAGCCATAAGTGCGGGCATAAAGCCACGAGTATGGGCATAAAGCCATGAATATAGGCATAAAGCCTTATGCAGTACTGCTAAAACAATACCCTATTGGCATGCCAATCTATCTAATCTGACACACATGTCTAGGCGATACATAGGCACATAGTACCATTAAGTGTTTATAAGTTTCATTATTTCGTTATAGGTTCTATTTATAATTTCTAGCATTTTAATCTTTTTTATAATAGAAACATAAATCTCTAAGCCTAATATCTACATAATTTATGCATTCATCGTAATTTATATATTCATTATGTTATCCATAATGATCACAATTCAAAACAATGGTTCTCATGTACCATTGTGCTCAAAATATTTTTCTCTTCTACAATAATGAGAACTCATATCTCATTCATACATTAATATGGTTCATTTATTCATTACACTATTTATATAATTTATTATTTGAAATTCAAGAAATGTTTTTGCTTACTAAGTATTTATGATTACTCTTAATTTCACTCATGTACCATTAAGTGTCAATAGGTTTTATTTTATTTCCTAGTGGGAATACAATGTCTAAATTCATTTTTATCTAATGCATATGTTCATAAATTTCATTTGTATAGTTCATTTACAATTTCATCTCTAATCTATCACACCAATTCACATGTACCTAGGTTCAAGCAAATTTTCATTTTTATTCAATAAAAAGGGAAAGTCCCTAAATATTATTTACACATCATTTATACCTTTAATATTTCATTTATAGTAATTTACAATTCACATTTCAAATTATATCAACTATTTCTCCTAAGTTCTATTTGTGATGAGCCTACAAATCCCATCAAACTAATCACATGATTTAAACAAACCTTAAATCATTTAAGTGAGGTATCATTAGCAATTTAAGTTTTGGTCCTTTGCATTCATTTCATTGAGGTTACTATTCGCTTAACTATTCCTACACAAAAGTTGACTTTTTAATACATAATAGATTTGTTGAACTTAAGTTCACCAAGATACCACATTTTTCATTTTATTTTTGTTGGCATTGATTTCTAATACCATTTCAAAGCTTATTTTATGTTATTCAAAATTTTCAGATTTCATACCTTAATCTTATGTTCCATTGGTCGTTGTTATAGTGGAAATTTGATAAATTTCTCTTCATCAAAGTTGTTCCTTTATGTGTCTTCTTTAATTTCCTTTTTGAATCACTCCATTTGGAGTTTTTTTAGCTCAAGTTATGGTCAATTTACCATAACTGGCCAGATTGGTCCTTACCCAAATTTTCTGGGCAAATTTGATTTTGCCAGATTTGGTGTCCTAATTTAGAGTAGCAATTTGAATTGGTTAGGTTTAGAATTTGAGTTTGTGTTCTTCATGAAAGTTGTTCTAAATTGTCTAATCATTTCATTGATATAAAATTCAGGTCAATTGGATATTTCTACACTGAGTTATGGCTAAATGAACAAATACTGTTCATTTGGTCACTTTTACAAGGTTTAGAATTGGTTACCCGGATTTGGTCAATTTTTAGGGTATCCTAAGTTTGTTTTCTGGGCAAGGTTTCTTCATCAAAGTTGTGCCATTATGTGTCTAATTTCATGTCCAATTGGCCTTGCACTAATTAAACCTACACAACTCAAGTTACAATTGCCCAAACTTACTGGACTCACATCTAGCCCTGCAGGTCACTGAAGGCAGCACACCCAACCTCAATTCCAAAGCCATAATTCAGTTCATTTCCTCATCATACACAGCCAAATGGTCACTAATTGACCATTAGGACTTCCATTTACCAACACATGAGCAAAACCCAAATTTGTCACAAACACTAATTGGTCATAATTTCCATCTCCTACAAATTCATCAAATTTCAACTCTACTTTATATATATACACATCAATTAACTTTAATATACAAATTTAATTGCATCCTAACTATCAAAACCATGAAAATCCCATACCATCAAGGCTAACCAAATTTTCCATGCCTTCATACATACCTCAATTCCATAAATATTCATGTAAGCTCATCATAATTTAACTAAATTTTAACTAAAGAAGAAGGAAGGAAACTAGTTTATGCACTAACCTTAAGAGCATAATTTTTCCTCACCCAATCTTCAATTTTCCTTCACTTTCTTTGATTTTCTTGGCTACCAAACACCTTTCCAAGTGGTATAGACAAGTTTTAATAAAGGAGGTCTAGGGTTTTATGGTGGAAAAATGGTGGAAATTAAGCTTGGGATGGGCTTCAATGGAGGTTTTCTCCCTCTCTCTCTCTCTCTCTCTCTTAAGCACTTCGGCTAGTTGAAGAATAAGTGGTAGAATTTTTCTTTTAATTTCTGCTCATTAATTCTTTTTAAGTTAGTTTTTAAAGGTTTGTTTTAATTTGATTGGTGGAAGCCTTTATAATGACATCATAGTGATGACATAAGTCCCATTTTAATTTATTTTCTTTTCTTTTCTTTCTACTCATTTTTAATTAAATTTTTAGTAATTTTTATTCATATTTTATGTCATATAATTTATTTGCTTAATCGGACAAGTTATTCAAAAATCATCTCTGAAGACGAAATGACCAAAATGCCCTTCATTTGGCTTAAGGAGCCAAAATAGTCTGTACAGATTGATAAAATTTTCTAAGTATTTTCTTGGCATTCTAATGCTATCAAAACCTCAATGACTCTTCTCTGGAGTCCCAAAAATTATTTCATAAATTTTCTCCTGGGTTTAGGGCTTCTAGCTGTGAAGACCGCAACTTCTCGCTGGGTTACCTATCGCTAGGGCACCGGCTCATTTAACTTAGTTGTATTTTATTTTTAAAATTTTTCCTAAATTTGTCTTACTATTATTTGAGTTATTTATGACTCCTCACTCTAGTCTAAATATTTTTCCAGATGTTCTAGCTGTCCGGACCGACACCGGTCACTATAACAGTAGAATGTACGGAATTGCTACAGTGAGGGTGTTACAGAATTAGCCTAAAATGGAACCTTTCCTCACAAGCAAAAGGCCTATGAACCGAAAAGTCCAACATGTAAGTGGGCTTCTACATGCTCTCTAGGAAGATAAAATGGATTTGGGCTTGAATTTTTTTAAAAGGCAATAAAGGGACTTCAATTTTAGCCTAAATCAATCTTATTCTCCTTTAAAACTTACATATTTAACATATAGGTTTACAAACCAACACATTACATGCAATAGGGGTCTTAGTGCCACATGTTTATAGGGCTAGCATGTTTAAATCCATCCTTATACTTTCGTCTTGGGACAAAAAGATTCCCTAAACGTAAGAGCTTAACCATTATGTCTCCTATTGACTTAAGAAAGTCAAAGGCGCAAAAGAATGGTTCATGCTCTTTTTATACCTTAAGGTATGTGCCATAGGTTGTAGAGATAAGTTGACTTGCCTAAACTCAAATAGAACATAGGCCTCCTCAAGCTTAACCCCATGGGGCTACATCACATTATGTTTAATTACGTTTTTATTGTGTTTGCAAGTGGCATGCAATGCAAAGGAATTTAATAAAAGAAATAATAACAGACTAAAGGAATCAAGTTGGAGTAGCTATCCTCAATCCCTAGTGGAGTCGCTAAGCTGTGGGACCCTTGTACCTGGTTTAGCATCATCTTCCCATAACACTACCATAATACTTGGATATTAATGCCACAAAGGTGGAGGAAAGGAGTTGCCACCCGAGTAATAACCGTGACAAATTCACAAGAAGAGATGTCAGTGGCAACTTACCTGTTGCAGATATCTATTACCCTTCTTTTACCATGAGCCCAATGGCCTAGGTTTATGATAGTGGGTATAAGAGAGGGAAGGCATTAGGTACACTCTCTACCTAGACTTATCTTAGAATAAGGGTTAGCCTCTACTGATGATTCATAAAGTCTATCTTATCGTTTCTTTTATTTAATTCATTATTCATACATTTGTGCAAGTCTAAAGTTACACACATAATTAATTCAAATAAATCAACCATATACATGCACAAGTAACTCCTAACATGCCAAGCTGCTAATTTAATAATGTTACACTTTTACAACATTGCACTATATGCATATTTAACTAAGTTAATTATGTATAAATCCATTTTCACACATATTAAAAGTAAAAAAGAAATAAATAACCAAAGTCTAACTTGTATATTATCTTTTATTAAGTTATCCTATATTGTGCTTGTAAGGAATCTAAACATGCATTATCTCTAAGTTAAATATACGTAATGATTTTTATAATGTTAAATCATGTTTTAACATACCAAGTTAACCTAAATTCACATAATCTTAATTTCTGAATAATTTACATACCATGGTGATATTCAAGGTAAAAATTAAACCAAATCAATGAATTAAAAAAAAATGAAACTAAAAGAAAGAGGAGGAGGATTGAAATTAATCCTTAAACTAAATTAAGAGGCCTTTTTGATAAAATAAATAAATCTACACTATTACATGGCTTTTATCCTTTTACCTCAGGCAATGGGCCTTGAACTCTGATGCAACCCATTTTATTCAAATTTTTAGCTTATACCTTCAAGCTCCACTCCATTTTTTTTTTCTTTTGACCATGTTTGATTTTTTTTTGCTTGCTTTGGTTTCTTTTGAAATTTCTTTGGATCTATTCATGCCTTATTTTAATTTTTCATGTTAAAAGAATTAAATATAAAAGCAAAAAGAACAAAACCAAAATTTAATGACAAAAATTAATAAAACCTTTTTGAAATTTTAGATCTCAAGTTTGAGACTTGAATCACAATTTCTCCCGTTTAATCTTTTAAAATTATGAAAAGTCAAATGTCATACTTATACACAGCAAAATAAACAAAGTTAATATGAAATTAAAATAAGAAAAAATTAAATGCAATAAAAAATGAGAAAAAAAATGGGAATCATAATGTATGGGCTACCACTTTGTGTTCACATCTAAAATTATGCAAAATTTTATGAAAAGCTCCAAATTTTACCATAATCTAGTTAACACTTCATTTTATAAAATAGAAAAATAAATCAATTACAAATATGCAAGGGTTCATATACAATAAGAATATAAATAAATAAATAAAAGATGACACTGTCAAAAAAACTGATTGGGCAAATAAAATAAACTAGATGAAAATGGTATGCCATATATAGTACACATGCGAAAACTGGCCTATTGACCAAATTAAATTTATATACATAAAAAAAAAATTGAGGCTATTGCAAATTTAAAAAATATGGAATTGAGGCTGATATCCTAATAAACGATTTAAAAGAAATAATGCTAAAAATAAAAACAATTTACCCAAGGTTATTGAATTGATTCACACATTTAAATGCATAACTTCAAATGATGGGAATATGTGGAAATGTGATTTTGGTCAATTGGGTACCTATAATGAACCTAAATCTAAAAATCAGTTAAAATAATTTTTGTAAAAGGATGGGAAATTGTAGCTTTAATGGCACAAGAGAGAGTTTTCTAATTAATTTAGAATCTCCCTAAAGTGCTCCAGTAGATTATGGTTTAATTTTCCCTTCCTTCTAGGTGATATGGATAAGGGTATTTATATAAAAAAAAAAAAAAAAAACTTAAAGACTATCTAAATTTAAAAAAAAAATAATTAAAATAAATGGAGAATAATTATCTCTCTAACCAATTGATTATGTGGGATAATTATCTCTCAAATAAGTTCAAAATTATATATAAAATAAATGAATAAATAAATGATAGATAATTATTCCTCTAACTAATCGGTTATGAGGGATAATTAGCCCTCACATAATTTTAAAATTCTATTTAAAATAAATGGTGGATAATTATTTCTCTAACCAACAGGTTATGATGGATAATTATTCCTTACATAATTTCAAAATTCTATCTAATATCCTTCATATAATTTCAAAATTCTATCTAATATACCTCATATAATTTCAAAATTCTATCTAAGATAAATGCATAGATAAATGGGAGATAATTATTCCTCTAACTAACCGATTATAAGGAATAATTATCTCTCAAATATATTTTTTTATTCTCTCTTTTTTATTTTTGAATTGTTATCCTAAAAAACAAATTTTTAAAAGGCTTTAAAATATAATTAAGCAAAAAATCCCATTAAAAACCCACTTTTAAGTTAGAAAATTCAATAAATTTAATGGGTTTGGATATTTAATTAAACTTATTTAATTCTTTTCTATACCCATATGAAACCATGAAAATATTAAATTAAACATAATTAAATAATTTGGATTTTTAGGCTTTTGCAATAAAAAAAAAATTATGCTCCCAATTAGCAGACAAAAATCAAACTGATCTAATTAATTAACTAAAGATATTTCTGTCATTCTAAAGTCTACTGAGTGCTTTAAGATTCCTCATTATCAACTGGTATTTTCATCATCAGACTCCTCATTGCTTTACAAATCATGCATTCCAAAGGGTCAAAAAATAGATGTTTACAACAAGGAATCACATTGACACAATATTATTCAATTAGCATGGAATAGCATGATTCAATGAGCTAGACATGTAAAGAAGTGAACAGCTTGGGATTTATCAGCAGAATCCCTAAAATAGCATCAATGGTCTCTATAACACTGCAAATAGGTCTAGTAAGCCTACTAAGGTATGTTTTTAACTCTTTGGAGCATTCACTGTTTCATTCTTTAAAAATCCTCAAAATACTCTCCAACTTGAATGTCAGAGTAGCTGTCATTAGGCCATGGATCTCACTTTCTTTGTGGTTGTAGGTTTTTAGTGATCATCTAATGACCTGAGAATCCATGGCAGAATTAGTTAGTGCCATCTATGGGAAATACCATATCGACTGATTCCCATTTCAATAATCATTTTTCTCTTTTTCTTTGTGTTACTATTCGTGTGTTCTTGGGTTCTCACTTTCTAACTTTATTTCTTGATTTAATGGCTAAAATAGGTGTTAATACCGCAGACAACACAACTCTTACCAACACTAGTGACATCCCAATTGTAATTGAAAACTAGGGAGCACTCCCTGTAGGAACATCAAGCCCTTTACGAGACCCTATGTACCTGAAAATCAAAGAGGTGGAGGCAATATAAACCCTTATTTGAATGACCTTGTGGATATGTGTATTAAGGCCGTGAGAAACCTGATGATGAAAGAATTATATGACTGTAAGATATATTTAGAGGTGTTAAAATAGATAATCATAGGTATGGCATATTTCTTAGAGAAAATAATTATTAAGTGTAAAAAATAATTAATTAAATTTAAATAAAGTTTATTTTTGTTTAAATGTAATTCTGAAAATTTATTAAAAAAAAAATAACTAAGCCTAATTGGGCTTTGTGGGTCTAATAAGGCCTAGCAAAGAATTTTAATTAAATAAACAAAAGTACACCTTTCTTTTTATTTTATTTTTGGCAATTAAAAAAATTAAAGGAAAATAAAAAATTAAATAGGAAGTTTTTCCCTCTCTCATTGAAATATATATATATATATATATATATATATATATATATATATATATATATATATATATATTTTTTTTTTTTTCTTTTTAAGACTCCTTAAACCTTCTTGTTTTGGGATCACATAAACTTCCTATATAATTTTTACCAAAACCCAAAAATACCCCCTAGAGTGAGGACAAAAAAAAAAAGAATGGACTAAGCTAGCCATAAAAAAAAAAAAAGAGACTCTCTCTCTCTCATCGCCCCTTCTTCCTTCCTCTCTTCCTTTATTTTATTCTTACTTACTTTAAGAGAGTATTCAAGATTTGATTAAAGTGAGTGTTATGAGAGATAAATATTTGAGAAACGTGCCATATGTTGTATTTTCATGATTATATGCTTCTAATTTATCTCATATGTTCATAACATATCTGTTTATGTGGTGAAATGGAAATCAACAACTCTGCACACATCTCTTTTCTAGGTTCATGTTTTTATTAATTTTCTTTTTTTTTTGTTTTTGCAAAAATTGTACAAAAATTATACTTGTATTCTTCATGAAATTCTAATAATTTTAGGCTTAATAATCATGAAAAATTTTTCTGATTTAAGTTAGTTATGGCCATTTAAAGTTAAGGTGTCTCCATAATTTGATATACAAAATAGCTGACTCTTGGGGCCAATATCTTCTGTTGTGATTCCTCTAGGATAGACCAAGACACACCAAGAGGAGGTTTGTCCCAACTGTCTCCAAAACAAAAAACCAAACCCAACCAGCTTCAACCCTTTAATGGAGGCCAAGAAGAACCCAAAGCAAGCAAGGGGAATGACTAAGAACAAGACCGAAATTCCAATATGAAAGGACAACCTTGAACATGCACTGAAACTTAACAAACTAGGCTAAATTTCTTAAGAGTTGGATTAAGTTTTAAGAAGAACTAAGATTGCAAGAATATTTAAAATGCTCTCCAATGAGAGAAAATAGCATTTTGATCTTCCAAATCTGCTCAAAATGAAGGAGAAATCTCCTTTTAAAGAGAGTAGTCCAGCAAGCATGGTAATGACCAATGTGTTTTCCCATATTTTGATATTACACTTTTTTTAAGTAAAAATAGAAAGTAAGTTCAAACATAAATAGTATAGGTACAATAAGATATAATTAGATTGAAAAGGCCTTGATTGACATAATTCAGCCTTGAAAAGTGTACAAAACAGGTGTTAGATTTGGGCTACTAGAATATCCTAAAAATGGAGTTGATGCTTTTTCCTTATTTGGGATGTACATGTACAAGCTTTTCTCCAGCAATTGGGCAGCAATAGGATAGCTTTGGGGTAGATTAAGACACACATTTGGAGCATGTGGAGTGTGAAATGGTGTATGAATGGGTAGCCTAGAACTTGGTCTCAAGTGGTTGAACCAATTCCTCTCCATGGTGTGCCAATGGTTCAGCTAGCATACCAACCACCGTGAAATTAGTATTCTTGAGTGCTCCCTCTTCTAAACCAAATTCTTCCATCATGTTGAGCTTGTTAATGTGTTTGGACACCATGCCTTGAAACTTCTTTGCCATGGATGTTGTAATTGGACCTTGGTGCAATAATGGTGTAACCGGCTCCTCATCATCATTTCTCTCTTTGAAAGAATTCATCCTCGAATTGTCATCACCTGCATAAAAAGGAGAAGGTCAGTAACAGTAAAAGTGGCACTCACATTATACTCACCTGGAAGATCAATTCAGTATGCATTGTCATTGATCCTCTCAAGCACTTTAAAAGGTCCATCACTTATTGGTTGAAGCTCAGATTTCCTTTTAATAGGAAACCTTTCTTTCCTAAGGTACACCTAAACAAGGTCCCTGAGTTTGTAGACCATATGTTTTCGCCCTATATTGAATATGTCTTCTCATTCATTCTTTCAAGTATTTGCCATACTTGCTTATGAATCTTCTTCACCAATTATGCTTTCTTTTTCCTGTCTAAACTAGCAAGCTCATTAGTAGACAAAAGCAGCAAGTCCAAAGCAGCTAGTGAGTTAAAGCCATAAACAATCTCAAAAAGAGAAAAGCCAGTAGAAGAATGCACAACTCTATTGTACGCAAACTCAATAAATGGTATGCAATCTTTCCAAGACTTCAAATTTTATATAATCATAGCACGCAAAAGTGTTCCTACTGTCCTATTGACAACTTCAATTTGCTCTTTAGATTGGGGATGACAAGTAGTAGAGAAACGCAATTTTAAACATAGCTTACCCCACAACACTTTTCAAAAAGAACTCAAAAATTTCACATCCCTATCACTAACAATAGTTCTAGGAATACCATGCAATTTGATAATTTTTTTGAAGAACAAATTTGCAACATATATAGCATTATTAGATTTGTGACATAGTATGAAATGTGCCAGTTTTGAGAAATGGTCAACAACA